>NC_086448.1:689239408-689304408 GCF_028390025.1 Pseudophryne corroboree
CAGACTGACACTAGTAGTCCCCACCTAGATCCCCCTGTAGAGTGTCCCAATTTAGGAGAGATTGAGGGCCACAGGCAGGAGTTTAGGGAGGCTCAACTCTCTGACCCATCCCCGAAAGGCATGAGGCGCCACTCTGGCAGCGACCTTGACAGGGTTGGGGAAGGAAGTTTGACCTGGCGGGAAGGGTTAAGGTACAGGGTAGACAGGAAAGTGGGAGGGGATAGACCAGATAGGGAATGTGTCCAACTGGTCCCCCCAGGGAACTTTCCTGTGCAACCGGTGTTGGTTGCCAGCGAAACCCCTTTGGACAGTAACCCTGAGATAGACCGTACCCTGAAGTGTCTGACACAGTGCTTACCCTGGTCTGGAATGTCGGATGACGCCCAGACCAACTGTAAGGCTGGTGCCATGCGTTGGCAGCTGGGGCACTCCAGCGGTTGTGTTGTCTCTGGGCCTCTGCCCATAGGGGAACCCTTGCAGCAAGTTGCTGTGGACATAGCAGGTCCCCTGCCTGTGCACAGCAGATCGGGGAAGACACGCAGCCTCCCTGTAGTGGATGCCACACAGGATCCAGAGGCTGGTGGTCTGGCCGCCATCACTGTGGCACAGGTAGCGGACGAGGAGGAAGGAGTAGGCCTAGGTGACAGGGTAGGTTTCCCGAGTCATAGGTCGACGGAGGAGGATTGGAGGGCAGGTCTGACAGTTAGGGCAGACAGTTGCCAGATAGGTATGATGGAGGTGCAGTGCCTGGGGCACCATGTTGGAGGAGACGGGTAGGCCCAAACCAGAGGGGGTGGAGGCAACCAGAGGCTGTCCCCGGCCCACATCACCCAGACCGGTACTGACCTTAGAACCTGTAAGGCCCTACGGACACGTTGTCATTGACTTTAGTCCAGTAGTGAACCCCCTTACCGAGATGGCTAGGAAGGGCATTCCCAAGTCAGTGGACTTTGCACCCGCTTGCGAGTTGGCATTCCAGTCATTGAAGGAGGCTCTGGTACCCGCTCCAGTGCTGATGGCGCACATTCTTGACCAGGACTGTGTGTTACGAACTACTGCGCCACTGCACGGACTGGGAGCAGTACCGAGCCAGAAAGAGCCATATGGGCAGAAGCACCCTGTGGCCTATTTGAGCAGAAAGCTGCTACCGCGGGAGGTGGGTTATGCCACAATTGAAAAGGAGTGTTTGGCTATTGTTTGGGCTGTGAAGAAGCTTCAGCCCTATTTGTATGGCCGCCATTTTACGGTGGTAACGGACCACAATCCATTACGGTGGCTCCAGCACACCACGGGGAAAACGGCAGACTGTTGCGGTGGAGCCTTGCTCTTCAGGTTTATGACTTTCATATTATCCACAAGCAAGGCAAGGCTCATAGCAATGCGGATGGACTGTCACGTCAGGAGGAGCCTGAACCCCCAAAGAACTCCCGGTAACCTCATTAAGGACTGCGGGACCAGGGACCAAATCGTTGGGACATGGGTCCCTGGTTGACCCACTTGAATGGGGGGGGAGGAGTGTGGCCGGAGAGACCCCCAGCCCACGTGGACAATGGCCGCTGCGGCACTGAAGGGGTTAACCCTCGTGCCCGGCGCCATATTAAGGGACAATGGGCGCTTGGCGTCACTGTTAAACGTACTTACGGCGCTGGGCGCGGACTGTTTAAAAGTTTGTTTAATGATGTGTCTTAACATGTCATATGTAGTGCTCTGTGCACAATTGCAGGAATGCATGTTTAACTGTATTTATTTTATATTCAAGATATGGTCACCTGTATTTTAAAGGGGAAAATGCACTTACTCTTATCAATGTCTGAATAATCATCTCCTGTCAGTAGGAAGTGGCATGCTAATGGCCCTGTCCTAGCAGAGAGGTGTGAATGACAAAACCTTTTGATGTGTAAAGATGCTAATCACGGGGTCTATGGGCTTGGAACCTGTTTCATGTACCTGATTTAATTGATATACGAACCCTGAATGGCAGATGCAGGAAGGAAGACTGTTTGTTTGTATTGTAGCCTTTCCTGTTGTAATCTCAAACACTGGGTTTGCCTGGAGATGTGACTAAGACAGAAACATTTGTATTTTGAAGCTATGTGATAAATTTATCAATAGTGAATGTTAATCTGATACCAAACGTTGTGTGTGTCATAGGAAGGAGGATATTGTTTTATTGCACTTATCTCCTTTTGAAATGTAATTTATTTACTTGTATTTTCTAAGTTATCCTGATTGGTTGGAGAAGACAGGGAGGGCTTACCCCCCGTGTGGTACTGTGTGGAAATTTGACATAAAAAGGAGGCCTGCGTGCCTCCAGATTTGTATTGTACCATCTTTATTCTGCTGGAACATCTTGCTGTATGCTGTTGCCCCTAGCAATAGGGAAGGGTCTTTTTAAAGGCCATTATTGAGCAAATAAACATCATCTGCCTCCAGAAGATTGCTTCATCTTGTGACCTACAGGGTTATGCCAAACATAGCCCCGTCCTCCGGCTGTCCAGGGAAGCACCTAACGTCTCCAAGTTCCGCCTTCCGCCAGCTACCGGTAGAGGCCTAGCAAGTGGCTTGTGGGGATTCGTCAGCACCACACAGGTGTGGTAAGGCAGTGCGTTGGCACATACAGAGCAGAACCGTGGTTCCAAACGCCACGGCAGGTTAGGAGTTTGGTGGTGGCAGCATAAACCTGCCCACAACGCAGTGGGTGGAGTCAGTAACAGGCGGTTACTGACGGTAAGCGGGAATTCCCTATGTGGTCAGGCCTCGTGTGACCTGACCCTCCATTCTGTGCACAGGAGACGGGACGCGAAAGCGGCGAGTGCTTTCGTACAGAACCGTCCTGTCACAGAAATTGGTGGCATAGCTGTGGGATCATCCCAGGCGGCTTTTCGGTCACCCGATTGGAGAAGCCGAGTTACTCAGGAGAGGAGTAACTGCAGTGCAGGAGAACGCACAAGATGACGGACTTCAGCGGAACGTCTAAGGGCGATATGGAGATCGTGTGCCAGGAGAAGGGTGTGGATATCCCTTTCAACGCGTCCAGAAGTGTCATGAAGGCGGCGCTCATGAGCTTGGAGGAGTCCCATCGGGCGGTGGTGGAAAGCACTGACGGCGTCAGCATCGCAGAGGACGGCCCAACAGTGGACCTTCGTAAGGAACCGGTGAGACCCACAAGCCCCGCCCTCTCGCACAGCAGCAATGTTTCCAGCAATCCCTAGCAGGGCCAGGATCCCAACGTCCCAGGGGGGGCAGCCCGGATACCCTAGCAGATCGGCTAGCGGAATTGGGGGAAAGGGCAACGGAGCAAGAAAGCATGCTTGTCATTCGGATGTGGCATGCGGAGCGGGCACCACAGGCCGTGGTACCCCGGGAGCCGTTGTCAGCTGTTGTACACAGATCAGGACACATTCAGTTTGCCAAGTTTGCAGACAGTGAGGGGGACATTGATGGACATTTACAAGTTTTTGAAAGGACTTGTAAACTATACGATTTACCCAAGTCGGAGTGGGTGAGACACCTTGTGCCCACTCTGCATGGAGAGGCCTTGGAGGCCTATCGAGGAGTGGCCACGGAGGACTGTGGGGACTACGACGAAGTCTCATGGGCCCTCCTCCAGCGATTCTTCATCACTCCAGAGTCTTACAGGAAGAAGTTCAGAGACTTGCCCAAGAATCCTAGCAGCACCCATGGGCAGTTTGCCACCCAGCTGCGGCAGTACGTGGTGAAGTGGGTGAAGGATTCTGAAGCCACTACATGGGACGCACTGATCGACCTGATCTGCAGGGAGCAGTTCTATCGCAGGTGCGCCCCAGAAGTGAAGGAGTGGGTGCTAGACCGGGAGTCCCCCAGCTTAAAGATGGCTGCCCAGTTAGCAGACAAGTATGTGGCAATTCGGCCACAGGGCCAGAAGCGCCCAGCCAGCAGCCAGCTCCAAAAGACTGTACCACCAAGGGAACCCCCCTCTTCAGCTCATCACTCCCAAAGACAAGCATCTTCCAACCCGGGTGCTCTTGTCCAGCAACCGCACCGCAGTGTCCCTGCAACTGATCAGAGATCATCGGTGCCACGACTGGAGAAGAAGTGCTATGGCTGTGGGAAAATCGGACATCTGAGGATGAACTGTCCTGCATCCCAAGCACCCCAGACTCGTGCCCCAAATCCGAGTGCTGGAGCCCGGATCGCTTGTTTGACGAGAGGAGATGAGCCTACAGAGACTCTTCCCCCTCCAGTCAGTCCGATGGAGTGTGGCAAGAGACAGGTGCACTCTGCGGAGAGAGTCACCTGCATGGCCAAACAGCCCCTACACAACATGTGGAGGCACCTGCAGCCGGTCCACGTGGGACCCCTGCCGGGGGAAGGCCTAAGAGACTCTGGGGCCTCAATCACTGTGGTGAGCCCCCACCTTATAGATCCTGCTGCAGTATTGCAGGGTCACACTGCCAAGGTCACCCTGGCAGATGGAACAGAGAAAGAGGTTCCCATGGCAAGAGTCTACCTGGACTGGGGAGCTGGACCAGAGTTGCGAGAAGTTGCCGTCATGGATGGTCTCCCAACTGATGTGGTCCTAGGAAATGATTTGGGTGGTGGGATCGTCACCACGTTTGCTGGCGCCATTTCCCGGAGTCAAGTTCCACAACCACCGTTGACATCAGCTACTCCAGCACAGCCCAGCCCAGAGGAAAAGACTACAGCTGCTAGACAACTGCCAGCACAGCCAACCACAGCATCAACCAGCCCAGAGGAAAAGATTACAGCGGCTAGATCGGCACATCGACCCCGCATGCCTTTTGCCTCTGGCATGCCTACGTCCCCTAGCAACGCAGAGGATGTTGGTTCCAGCTCGTTTGATCCTGTGGGGGTGCCCAATGATGCTCCTGACCCAAGTGGTTTGCCAACTCTGGCGGTGAGTATGAGAAACCACACTGACTTTTCCATGACTGACCCCTACCAGACTGACACTAGTAGTCCCCACCTAGATCCCCCTGTAGAGTGTCCCAATTTAGGAGAGATTGAGGGCCACAGGCAGGAGTTTAGGGAGGCTCAACTCTCTGACCCATCCCCGAAAGGCATGAGGCGCCACTCTGGCAGCGACCTTGACAGGGTTGGGGAAGGAAGTTTGACCTGGCGGGAAGGGTTAAGGTACAGGGTAGACAGGAAAGTGGGAGGGGATAGACCAGATAGGGAATGTGTCCAACTGGTCCCCCCAGGGAACTTTCCTGTGCAACCGGTGTTGGTTGCCAGCGAAACCCCTTTGGACAGTAACCCTGAGATAGACCGTACCCTGAAGTGTCTGACACAGTGCTTACCCTGGTCTGGAATGTCGGATGACGCCCAGACCAACTGTAAGGCTGGTGCCATGCGTTGGCAGCTGGGGCACTCCAGCGGTTGTGTTGTCTCTGGGCCTCTGCCCATAGGGGAACCCTTGCAGCAAGTTGCTGTGGACATAGCAGGTCCCCTGCCTGTGCACAGCAGATCGGGGAAGACACGCAGCCTCCCTGTAGTGGATGCCACACAGGATCCAGAGGCTGGTGGTCTGGCCGCCATCACTGTGGCACAGGTAGCGGACGAGGAGGAAGGAGTAGGCCTAGGTGACAGGGTAGGTTTCCCGAGTCATAGGTCGACGGAGGAGGATTGGAGGGCAGGTCTGACAGTTAGGGCAGACAGTTGCCAGATAGGTATGATGGAGGTGCAGTGCCTGGGGCACCATGTTGGAGGAGACGGGTAGGCCCAAACCAGAGGGGGTGGAGGCAACCAGAGGCTGTCCCCGGCCCACATCACCCAGACCGGTACTGACCTTAGAACCTGTAAGGCCCTACGGACACGTTGTCATTGACTTTAGTCCAGTAGTGAACCCCCTTACCGAGATGGCTAGGAAGGGCATTCCCAAGTCAGTGGACTTTGCACCCGCTTGCGAGTTGGCATTCCAGTCATTGAAGGAGGCTCTGGTACCCGCTCCAGTGCTGATGGCGCACATTCTTGACCAGGACTGTGTGTTACGAACTACTGCGCCACTGCACGGACTGGGAGCAGTACCGAGCCAGAAAGAGCCATATGGGCAGAAGCACCCTGTGGCCTATTTGAGCAGAAAGCTGCTACCGCGGGAGGTGGGTTATGCCACAATTGAAAAGGAGTGTTTGGCTATTGTTTGGGCTGTGAAGAAGCTTCAGCCCTATTTGTATGGCCGCCATTTTACGGTGGTAACGGACCACAATCCATTACGGTGGCTCCAGCACACCACGGGGGAAAACGGCAGACTGTTGCGGTGGAGCCTTGCTCTTCAGGTTTATGACTTTCATATTATCCACAAGCAAGGCAAGGCTCATAGCAATGCGGATGGACTGTCACGTCAGGAGGAGCCTGAACCCCCAAAGAACTCCCGGTAACCTCATTAAGGACTGCGGGACCAGGGACCAAATCGTTGGGACATGGGTCCCTGGTTGACCCACTTGAATGGGGGGGGAGGAGTGTGGCCGGAGAGACCCCCAGCCCACGTGGACAATGGCCGCTGCGGCACTGAAGGGGTTAACCCTCGTGCCCGGCGCCATATTAAGGGACAATGGGCGCTTGGCGTCACTGTTAAACGTACTTACGGCGCTGGGCGCGGACTGTTTAAAAGTTTGTTTAATGATGTGTCTTAACATGTCATATGTAGTGCTCTGTGCACAATTGCAGGAATGCATGTTTAACTGTATTTATTTTATATTCAAGATATGGTCACCTGTATTTTAAAGGGGAAAATGCACTTACTCTTATCAATGTCTGAATAATCATCTCCTGTCAGTAGGAAGTGGCATGCTAATGGCCCTGTCCTAGCAGAGAGGTGTGAATGACAAAACCTTTTGATGTGTAAAGATGCTAATCACGGGGTCTATGGGCTTGGAACCTGTTTCATGTACCTGATTTAATTGATATACGAACCCTGAATGGCAGATGCAGGAAGGAAGACTGTTTGTTTGTATTGTAGCCTTTCCTGTTGTAATCTCAAACACTTGGTTTCCCTGGAGATGTGACTGAGACAGAAACATTTGTATTTTGAAGCTATGTGATAAATTTATCAATAGTGAATGTTAATCTGATACCAAACGTTGTCTGTGTCACAGGAAGGAGGATATTGTTTTATTGCACTTATCTCCTTTTGAAATGTAATTTATTTACTTGTATTTTCTAAGTTATCCTGATTGGTTGGAGAAGACAGGGAGGGCTTACCCCCTTGTGGTACTGTGTGGAAATTTGACATAAAAAGGAGGCCTGCGTGCCTCCAGATTTGTATTGTACCATCTTTATTCTGCTGGAACATCTTGCTGTATGCTGTTGCCCCTAGCAATAGGGAAGGGTCTTTTTAAAGGCCATTATTGAGCAAATAAACATCATCTGCCTCAAGAAGATTGCTTCATCTTGTGACCTACAGGGTTATGCCAAACATAGCCCCGTCCTCCGGCTGTCCAGGGAAGCACCTAACGTCTCCAAGTTCCGCCTTCCGCCAGCTACCGGTAGAGGCCTAGCAAGTGGCTTGTGGGGATTCGTCAGCACCACACAGGTGTGGTAAGGCAGTGCGTTGGCACATACAGAGCAGAACCGTGGTTCCAAACGCCACGGCAGGTTAGGAGTTTGGTGGTGGCAGCATAAACCTGCCCACAACGCAGTGGGTGGAGTCAGTAACAGGCGGTTACTGACGGTAAGCGGGAATTCCCTATGTGGTCAGGCCTCGTGTGACCTGACCCTCCATTCTGTGCACAGGAGACGGGACGCGAAAGCGGCGAGTGCTTTCGTACAGAACCGTCCTGTCACAGAAATTGGTGGCATAGCTGTGGGATCATCCCAGGCGGCTTTTCGGTCACCCGATTGGAGAAGCCGAGTTACTCAGGAGAGGAGTAACTGCAGTGCAGGAGAACGCACAAGATGACGGACTTCAGCGGAACGTCTAAGGGCGATATGGAGATCGTGTGCCAGGAGAAGGGTGTGGATATCCCTTTCAACGCGTCCAGAAGTGTCATGAAGGCGGCGCTCATGAGCTTGGAGGAGTCCCATCGGGCGGTGGTGGAAAGCACTGACGGCGTCAGCATCGCAGAGGACGGCCCAACAGTGGACCTTCGTAAGGAACCGGTGAGACCCACAAGCCCCGCCCTCTCGCACAGCAGCAATGTTTCCAGCAATCCCTAGCAGGGCCAGGATCCCAACGTCCCAGGGGGGGCAGCCCGGATACCCTAGCAGATCGGCTAGCGGAATTGGGGGAAAGGGCAACGGAGCAAGAAAGCATGCTTGTCATTCGGATGTGGCATGCGGAGCGGGCACCACAGGCCGTGGTACCCCGGGAGCCGTTGTCAGCTGTTGTACACAGATCAGGACACATTCAGTTTGCCAAGTTTGCAGACAGTGAGGGGGACATTGATGGACATTTACAAGTTTTTGAAAGGACTTGTAAACTATACGATTTACCCAAGTCGGAGTGGGTGAGACACCTTGTGCCCACTCTGCATGGAGAGGCCTTGGAGGCCTATCGAGGAGTGGCCACGGAGGACTGTGGGGACTACGACGAAGTCTCATGGGCCCTCCTCCAGCGATTCTTCATCACTCCAGAGTCTTACAGGAAGAAGTTCAGAGACTTGCCCAAGAATCCTAGCAGCACCCATGGGCAGTTTGCCACCCAGCTGCGGCAGTACGTGGTGAAGTGGGTGAAGGATTCTGAAGCCACTACATGGGACGCACTGATCGACCTGATCTGCAGGGAGCAGTTCTATCGCAGGTGCGCCCCAGAAGTGAAGGAGTGGGTGCTAGACCGGGAGTCCCCCAGCTTAAAGATGGCTGCCCAGTTAGCAGACAAGTATGTGGCAATTCGGCCACAGGGCCAGAAGCGCCCAGCCAGCAGCCAGCTCCAAAAGACTGTACCACCAAGGGAACCCCCCTCTTCAGCTCATCACTCCCAAAGACAAGCATCTTCCAACCCGGGTGCTCTTGTCCAGCAACCGCACCGCAGTGTCCCTGCAACTGATCAGAGATCATCGGTGCCACGACTGGAGAAGAAGTGCTATGGCTGTGGGAAAATCGGACATCTGAGGATGAACTGTCCTGCATCCCAAGCACCCCAGACTCGTGCCCCAAATCCGAGTGCTGGAGCCCGGATCGCTTGTTTGACGAGAGGAGATGAGCCTACAGAGACTCTTCCCCCTCCAGTCAGTCCGATGGAGTGTGGCAAGAGACAGGTGCACTCTGCGGAGAGAGTCACCTGCATGGCCAAACAGCCCCTACACAACATGTGGAGGCACCTGCAGCCGGTCCACGTGGGACCCCTGCCGGGGGAAGGCCTAAGAGACTCTGGGGCCTCAATCACTGTGGTGAGCCCCCACCTTATAGATCCTGCTGCAGTATTGCAGGGTCACACTGCCAAGGTCACCCTGGCAGATGGAACAGAGAAAGAGGTTCCCATGGCAAGAGTCTACCTGGACTGGGGAGCTGGACCAGAGTTGCGAGAAGTTGCCGTCATGGATGGTCTCCCAACTGATGTGGTCCTAGGAAATGATTTGGGTGGTGGGATCGTCACCACGTTTGCTGGCGCCATTTCCCGGAGTCAAGTTCCACAACCACCGTTGACATCAGCTACTCCAGCACAGCCCAGCCCAGAGGAAAAGACTACAGCTGCTAGACAACTGCCAGCACAGCCAACCACAGCATCAACCAGCCCAGAGGAAAAGATTACAGCGGCTAGATCGGCACATCGACCCCGCATGCCTTTTGCCTCTGGCATGCCTACGTCCCCTAGCAACGCAGAGGATGTTGGTTCCAGCTCGTTTGATCCTGTGGGGGTGCCCAATGATGCTCCTGACCCAAGTGGTTTGCCAACTCCGGCGGTGAGTATGAGAAACCACACTGACTTTTCCATGACTGACCCCTACCAGACTGACACTAGTAGTCCCCACCTAGATCCCCCTGTAGAGTGTCCCAATTTAGGAGAGATTGAGGGCCACAGGCAGGAGTTTAGGGAGGCTCAACTCTCTGACCCATCCCCGAAAGGCATGAGGCGCCACTCTGGCAGCGACCTTGACAGGGTTGGGGAAGGAAGTTTGACCTGGCGGGAAGGGTTAAGGTACAGGGTAGACAGGAAAGTGGGAGGGGATAGACCAGATAGGGAATGTGTCCAACTGGTCCCCCCAGGGAACTTTCCTGTGCAACCGGTGTTGGTTGCCAGCGAAACCCCTTTGGACAGTAACCCTGAGATAGACCGTACCCTGAAGTGTCTGACACAGTGCTTACCCTGGTCTGGAATGTCGGATGACGCCCAGACCAACTGTAAGGCTGGTGCCATGCGTTGGCAGCTGGGGCACTCCAGCGGTTGTGTTGTCTCTGGGCCTCTGCCCATAGGGGAACCCTTGCAGCAAGTTGCTGTGGACATAGCAGGTCCCCTGCCTGTGCACAGCAGATCGGGGAAGACACGCAGCCTCCCTGTAGTGGATGCCACACAGGATCCAGAGGCTGGTGGTCTGGCCGCCATCACTGTGGCACAGGTAGCGGACGAGGAGGAAGGAGTAGGCCTAGGTGACAGGGTAGGTTTCCCGAGTCATAGGTCGACGGAGGAGGATTGGAGGGCAGGTCTGACAGTTAGGGCAGACAGTTGCCAGATAGGTATGATGGAGGTGCAGTGCCTGGGGCACCATGTTGGAGGAGACGGGTAGGCCCAAACCAGAGGGGGTGGAGGCAACCAGAGGCTGTCCCCGGCCCACATCACCCAGACCGGTACTGACCTTAGAACCTGTAAGGCCCTACGGACACGTTGTCATTGACTTTAGTCCAGTAGTGAACCCCCTTACCGAGATGGCTAGGAAGGGCATTCCCAAGTCAGTGGACTTTGCACCCGCTTGCGAGTTGGCATTCCAGTCATTGAAGGAGGCTCTGGTACCCGCTCCAGTGCTGATGGCGCACATTCTTGACCAGGACTGTGTGTTACGAACTACTGCGCCACTGCACGGACTGGGAGCAGTACCGAGCCAGAAAGAGCCATATGGGCAGAAGCACCCTGTGGCCTATTTGAGCAGAAAGCTGCTACCGCGGGAGGTGGGTTATGCCACAATTGAAAAGGAGTGTTTGGCTATTGTTTGGGCTGTGAAGAAGCTTCAGCCCTATTTGTATGGCCGCCATTTTACGGTGGTAACGGACCACAATCCATTACGGTGGCTCCAGCACACCACGGGGGAAAACGGCAGACTGTTGCGGTGGAGCCTTGCTCTTCAGGTTTATGACTTTCATATTATCCACAAGCAAGGCAAGGCTCATAGCAATGCGGATGGACTGTCACGTCAGGAGGAGCCTGAACCCCCAAAGAACTCCCGGTAACCTCATTAAGGACTGCGGGACCAGGGACCAAATCGTTGGGACATGGGTCCCTGGTTGACCCACTTGAATGGGGGGGGAGGAGTGTGGCCGGAGAGACCCCCAGCCCACGTGGACAATGGCCGCTGCGGCACTGAAGGGGTTAACCCTCGTGCCCGGCGCCATATTAAGGGACAATGGGCGCTTGGCGTCACTGTTAAACGTACTTACGGCGCTGGGCGCGGACTGTTTAAAAGTTTGTTTAATGATGTGTCTTAACATGTCATATGTAGTGCTCTGTGCACAATTGCAGGAATGCATGTTTAACTGTATTTATTTTATATTCAAGATATGGTCACCTGTATTTTAAAGGGGAAAATGCACTTACTCTTATCAATGTCTGAATAATCATCTCCTGTCAGTAGGAAGTGGCATGCTAATGGCCCTGTCCTAGCAGAGAGGTGTGAATGACAAAACCTTTTGATGTGTAAAGATGCTAATCACGGGGTCTATGGGCTTGGAACCTGTTTCATGTACCTGATTTAATTGATATACGAACCCTGAATGGCAGATGCAGGAAGGAAGACTGTTTGTTTGTATTGTAGCCTTTCCTGTTGTAATCTCAAACACTTGGTTTCCCTGGAGATGTGACTGAGACAGAAACATTTGTATTTTGAAGCTATGTGATAAATTTATCAATAGTGAATGTTAATCTGATACCAAACGTTGTCTGTGTCACAGGAAGGAGGATATTGTTTTATTGCACTTATCTCCTTTTGAAATGTAATTTATTTACTTGTATTTTCTAAGTTATCCTGATTGGTTGGAGAAGACAGGGAGGGCTTACCCCCTTGTGGTACTGTGTGGAAATTTGACATAAAAAGGAGGCCTGCGTGCCTCCAGATTTGTATTGTACCATCTTTATTCTGCTGGAACATCTTGCTGTATGCTGTTGCCCCTAGCAATAGGGAAGGGTCTTTTTAAAGGCCATTATTGAGCAAATAAACATCATCTGCCTCAAGAAGATTGCTTCATCTTGTGACCTACAGGGTTATGCCAAACATAGCCCCGTCCTCCGGCTGTCCAGGGAAGCACCTAACGTCTCCAAGTTCCGCCTTCCGCCAGCTACCGGTAGAGGCCTAGCAAGTGGCTTGTGGGGATTCGTCAGCACCACACAGGTGTGGTAAGGCAGTGCGTTGGCACATACAGAGCAGAACCGTGGTTCCAAACGCCACGGCAGGTTAGGAGTTTGGTGGTGGCAGCATAAACCTGCCCACAACGCAGTGGGTGGAGTCAGTAACAGGCGGTTACTGACGGTAAGCGGGAATTCCCTATGTGGTCAGGCCTCGTGTGACCTGACCCTCCATTCTGTGCACAGGAGACGGGACGCGAAAGCGGCGAGTGCTTTCGTACAGAACCGTCCTGTCACAGAAATTGGTGGCATAGCTGTGGGATCATCCCAGGCGGCTTTTCGGTCACCCGATTGGAGAAGCCGAGTTACTCAGGAGAGGAGTAACTGCAGTGCAGGAGAACGCACAAGATGACGGACTTCAGCGGAACGTCTAAGGGCGATATGGAGATCGTGTGCCAGGAGAAGGGTGTGGATATCCCTTTCAATGCGTCCAGAAGTGTCATGAAGGCGGCGCTCATGAGCTTGGAGGAGTCCCATCGGGCGGTGGTGGAAAGCACTGACGGCGTCAGCATCGCAGAGGACGGCCCAACAGTGGACCTTCGTAAGGAACCGGTGAGACCCACAAGCCCCGCCCTCTCGCACAGCAGCAATGTTTCCAGCAATCCCTAGCAGGGCCAGGATCCCAACGTCCCAGGGGGGGCAGCCCGGATACCCTAGCAGATCGGCTAGCGGAATTGGGGGAAAGGGCAACGGAGCAAGAAAGCATGCTTGTCATTCGGATGTGGCATGCGGAGCGGGCACCACAGGCCGTGGTACCCCGGGAGCCGTTGTCAGCTGTTGTACACAGATCAGGACACATTCAGTTTGCCAAGTTTGCAGACAGTGAGGGGGACATTGATGGACATTTACAAGTTTTTGAAAGGACTTGTAAACTATACGATTTACCCAAGTAGGAGTGGGTGAGACACCTTGTGCCCACTCTGCATGGAGAGGCCTTGGAGGCCTATCGAGGAGTGGCCACGGAGGACTGTGGGGACTACGACGAAGTCTCATGGGCCCTCCTCCAGCGATTCTTCATCACTCCAGAGTCTTACAGGAAGAAGTTCAGAGACTTGCCCAAGAATCCTAGCAGCACCCATGGGCAGTTTGCCACCCAGCTGCGGCAGTACGTGGTGAAGTGGGTGAAGGATTCTGAAGCCACTACATGGGACGCACTGATCGACCTGATCTGCAGGGAGCAGTTCTATCGCAGGTGCGCCCCAGAAGTGAAGGAGTGGGTGCTAGATCGGGAGTCACCCAGCTTAAAGATGGCTGCCCAGTTAGCAGACAAGTATGTGGCAATTCGGCCACAGGGCCAGAAGCGCCCAGCCAGCAGCCAGCTCCAAAAGACTGTACCACCAAGGGAACCCCCCTCTTCAGCTCATCACTCCCAAAGACAAGCATCTTCCAACCCGGGTGCTCTTGTCCAGCAACCGCACCGCAGTGTCCCTGCAACTGATCAGAGATCATCGGTGCCACGACTGGAGAAGAAGTGCTATGGCTGTGGGAAAATCGGACATCTGAGGATGAACTGTCCTGCATCCCAAGCACCCCAGACTCGTGCCCCAAATCCGAGTGCTGGAGCCCGGAACGCTTGTTTGACGAGAGGAGATGAGCCTACAGAGACTCTTCCCCCTCCAGTCAGTCCGATGGAGTGTGGCAAGAGACAGGTGCACTCTGCGGAGAGAGTCACCTGCATGGCCAAACAGCCCCTACACAACATGTGGAGGCACCTGCAGCCGGTCCACGTGGGACCCCTGCCGGGGGAAGGCCTAAGAGACTCTGGGGCCTCAATCACTGTGGTGAGCCCCCACCTTATAGATCCTGCTGCAGTATTGCAGGGTCACACTGCCAAGGTCACCCTGGCAGATGGAACAGAGAAAGAGGTTCCCATGGCAAGAGTCTACCTGGACTGGGGACCTGGACCAGAGTTGCGAGAAGTTGCCGTCATGGATGGTCTCCCAACTGATGTGGTCCTAGGAAATGATTTGGGTGGTGGGATCGTCACCATGTTTGCTGGCGCCATTTCCCGGAGTCAAGTTCCACAACCACCGTTGACATCAGCTACTCCAGCACAGCACAGCCCAGAGGAAAAGACTACAGCTGCTAGACAACTGCCAGCACAGCCAACCACAGCATCAACCAGCCCAGAGGAAAAGATTACAGCGGCTAGATCGGCACATCGACCCCGCATGCCTTTTGCCTCTGGCATGCCTACGTCCCCTAGCAACGCAGAGGATGTTGGTTCCAGCTCGTTTGATCCTGTGGGGGTGCCCAATGATGCTCCTGACCCAAGTGGTTTGCCAACTCCGGCGGTGAGTATGAGAAACCACACTGACTTTTCCATGACTGACCCCTACCAGACTGACACTAGTAGTCCCCACCTAGATCCCCCTGTAGAGTGTCCCAATTTAGGAGAGATTGAGGGCCACAGGCAGGAGTTTAGGGAGGCTCAACTCTCTGACCCATCCCCGAAAGGCATGAGGCGCCACTCTGGCAGCGACCTTGACAGGGTTGGGGAAGGAAGTTTGACCTGGCGGGAAGGGTTAAGGTACAGGGTAGACAGGAAAGTGGGAGGGGATAGACCAGATAGGGAATGTGTCCAACTGGTCCCCCCAGGGAACTTTCCTGTGCAACCGGTGTTGGTTGCCAGCGAAACCCCTTTGGACAGTAACCCTGAGATAGACCGTACCCTGAAGTGTCTGACACAGTGCTTACCCTGGTCTGGAATGTCGGATGACGCCCAGACCAACTGTAAGGCTGGTGCCATGCGTTGGCAGCTGGGGCACTCCAGCGGTTGTGTTGTCTCTGGGCCTCTGCCCATAGGGGAACCCTTGCAGCAAGTTGCTGTGGACATAGCAGGTCCCCTGCCTGTGCACAGCAGATCGGGGAAGACACGCAGCCTCCCTGTAGTGGATGCCACACAGGATCCAGAGGCTGGTGGTCTGGCCGCCATCACTGTGGCACAGGTAGCGGACGAGGAGGAAGGAGTAGGCCTAGGTGACAGGGTAGGTTTCCTGAGTCATAGGTCGACGGAGGAGGATTGGAGGGCAGGTCTGACAGTTAGGGCAGACAGTTGCCAGATAGGTATGATGGAGGTGCAGTGCCTGGGGCACCATGTTGGAGGAGACGGGTAGGCCCAAACCAGAGGGGGTGGAGGCAACCAGAGGCTGTCCCCGGCCCACATCACCCAGACCGGTACTGACCTTAGAACCTGTAAGGCCCTACGGACACGTTGTCATTGACTTTAGTCCAGTAGTGAACCCCCTTACCGAGATGGCTAGGAAGGGCATTCCCAAGTCAGTGGACTTTGCACCCGCTTGCGAGTTGGCATTCCAGTCATTGAAGGAGGCTCTGGTACCCGCTCCAGTGCTGATGGCGCACATTCTTGACCAGGACTGTGTGTTACGAACTACTGCGCCACTGCACGGACTGGGAGCAGTACCGAGCCAGAAAGAGCCATATGGGCAGAAGCACCCTGTGGCCTATTTGAGCAGAAAGCTGCTACCGCGGGAGGTGGGTTATGCCACAATTGAAAAGGAGTGTTTGGCTATTGTTTGGGCTGTGAAGAAGCTTCAGCCCTATTTGTATGGCCGCCATTTTACGGTGGTAACGGACCACAATCCATTACGGTGGCTCCAGCACACCACGGGGGAAAACGGCAGACTGTTGCGGTGGAGCCTTGCTCTTCAGGTTTATGACTTTCATATTATCCACAAGCAAGGCAAGGCTCATAGCAATGCGGATGGACTGTCACGTCAGGAGGAGCCTGAACCCCCAAAGAACTCCCGGTAACCTCATTAAGGACTGCGGGACCAGGGACCAAATCGTTGGGACATGGGTCCCTGGTTGACCCACTTGAATGGGGGGGGAGGAGTGTGGCCGGAGAGACCCCCAGCCCACGTGGACAATGGCCGCTGCGGCACTGAAGGGGTTAACCCTCGTGCCCGGCGCCATATTAAGGGACAATGGGCGCTTGGCGTCACTGTTAAACGTACTTACGGCGCTGGGCGCGGACTGTTTAAAAGTTTGTTTAATGATGTGTCTTAACATGTCATATGTAGTGCTCTGTGCACAATTGCAGGAATGCATGTTTAACTGTATTTATTTTATATTCAAGATATGGTCACCTGTATTTTAAAGGGGAAAATGCACTTACTCTTATCAATGTCTGAATAATCATCTCCTGTCAGTAGGAAGTGGCATGCTAATGGCCCTGTCCTAGCAGAGAGGTGTGAATGACAAAACCTTTTGATGTGTAAAGATGCTAATCACGGGGTCTATGGGCTTGGAACCTGTTTCATGTACCTGATTTAATTGATATACGAACCCTGAATGGCAGATGCAGGAAGGAAGACTGTTTGTTTGTATTGTAGCCTTTCCTGTTGTAATCTCAAACACTTGGTTTCCCTGGAGATGTGACTGAGACAGAAACATTTGTATTTTGAAGCTATGTGATAAATTTATCAATAGTGAATGTTAATCTGATACCAAACGTTGTCTGTGTCACAGGAAGGAGGATATTGTTTTATTGCACTTATCTCCTTTTGAAATGTAATTTATTTACTTGTATTTTCTAAGTTATCCTGATTGGTTGGAGAAGACAGGGAGGGCTTACCCCCTTGTGGTACTGTGTGGAAATTTGACATAAAAAGGAGGCCTGCGTGCCTCCAGATTTGTATTGTACCATCTTTATTCTGCTGGAACATCTTGCTGTATGCTGTTGCCCCTAGCAATAGGGAAGGGTCTTTTTAAAGGCCATTATTGAGCAAATAAACATCATCTGCCTCAAGAAGATTGCTTCATCTTGTGACCTACAGGGTTATGCCAAACATAGCCCCGTCCTCCGGCTGTCCAGGGAAGCACCTAACGTCTCCAAGTTCCGCCTTCCGCCAGCTACCGGTAGAGGCCTAGCAAGTGGCTTGTGGGGATTCGTCAACACCACACAGGTGTGGTAAGGCAGTGCGTCGGCACATACAGAGCAGAGCCGTGGTTCCAAACGCCACGGCAGGTTAGGAGTTTGGTGGTGGCAGCATAAACCCGCCCACAATGCAGTGGGTGGAGTCAGTAATAGGCGGTTACTGACGGTAAGTGGGAATCCCCTATGTGGTCAGGCCTCGTGTGACCTGACCCTCCATTCTGTGCGCAGAAGACGGGACGCGAAAAGCGGCGAGTGCTTTCGTACGGAACCGTCCTGTCACACCCTCAAAGCCAGCTACTTCGGGCAGGAGTGGCTCAACAGGTTCAAAAGCGCCTGCAGCCAAAGACGGATTTAGATCTCATGGGGCCCTAAATAAGATACTGGTTTAAGGGCCCTCTCCCTCAAATAATCCATAGCACTACTCTACTGTATATTTTCCTTCCTGATTCATGACCCTTACATTATTTGTCATTTTTCCTCCTTATAGTAATGACCCTTACACATTATGCCACACACCATAATGCTCATTACACATTACGCTCCACGCTGTAATGCCCCTTACACATTATGCACCCCACTGTAATGCCCCTTACACATTATGTACCCCACTGTAATGCCCCTTACACATTATGGAACACACCGTAATACCCTTACACATTATGCCTCACACCGCAATGCCCCTTACACATTATGCCCCACACCACAATGCCCCTTACACATTATGCACCCCACTGTAATGCCCCTTACACATTATGCCACACACCGTAATGCCCCTTACACATTATGTACCCCACTGTAATGCCCCTTACACATTATGCACCCCACTGTAATGCTCCTTACACATTATGTACCCCACTGTAATGCCCCTTACACATTATGCACCCCACTGTAATGCCCCTTACACATTATGGAACACACCGTAATACCCTTACACATTATGCCTCACACCGTAATGCCCCTTACACATTATGCCCCACACTGCAATGCCCCTTACACATTATGCACCCCACTGTAATGCCCCTTACACATTATGCCACACACCGTAATGCCCCTTACACATTATGCCCCACACTGTAATGCCTTTACACATTATGGACCACACTGTAATGCCCCTTACACATTATGCCAAACACCATAATACCCTTACACATTAATTCACTACAATAGTCTCGATTTTCCTGCCACCCACACACAGTGCTGCTGTCACAATAGGATAGGAGTCTAGCGGTAAATCTGGCCCTGCCTGCTGCACCCCTTGAGGGTGCCGCTCAGTCCCCATAGCAAAAATAATGATGAATGTCTCTGAAAGACAAATCCTTCTGTAACATGGTATTGTCAGCAGCAGCAGGTCTTATTAGCCACCCGCTATCCCCAACCCCACTCTGATCCAGTCTGATTTTTCCCTGTGCCATATATGCTACCTGGGCTACCGGTCAATGGCATCCGCTGTTTGTGATAACAGTGTACTGTTCCATGCCCAGCTCTCCTCCCTTACTCTCTCCTAGGGAGGCCAATTCCAAAATCAGGATCAGCTGGATACTGGGAGTTTGCCCCAAAAAATGCAGTGATTTAAATATCAGGATTGATGCCTCCAATCACAGAAATTCCAGGATTTCAGCGCACATGCACTGGTTTGTTTTAAGTCGGCCAGTGCCAGTCCTGGGATGCCTGTATGGCTGCGCAGCTGAGCATGATATCAGAAGTCCAGTTGAGCAGCATCACACCAACCTGCCCATTCAAGAGCCGCTCCTGCCCGCTTATGCAGAGGTCTGCCTGCCTGCAGAGTGAGAGCCGCAGCAATGTGGTGAGGTGACAGTGAGTGACACTGTCACTGTGTTACACTGTCTGAGTGGAGCCTGGAATGGGACTGCCACTACTTTGTGAGTGACTTGGGAGTCACCACCGGGGTGCCTGCTATGCTGCTGCACATGTGAGTGCCTGGGCTAGCCCTGCCTGCACTCTGCTCTGAGTGCCAAAACTGTACTGTGCTGACTACTGGACTGTCAGTGATTGAAGCTGCCTGAGGCTACCTGTGTGTGCTGCTGCAGTAAATGTTTTTTCTTAGTATGGGGATATGCTGGCTTGGGGGAGCCATGAAAGTTATTTTATTCCTGTTGGTGGTGGGGATGGGTTGGCAGAATAATAATATTTTCATTGATCAACTCAATTGGGGAGATTTTTCAATCCCGAATTCCAGGATTGAAAAAATGGGGTGGGATTGGCGTCCCTACTTTCTCTTCCCCTCTTACTTTGGGGAAATAATGATTGACTAGGTGCCAGCTGCTGGGCTGACAATTAAAAGTGAGACTGTGAAAGTACTTGTGCAAATATATACATGAATATATATATAGCTATTGATATGAGTAAATGTGTATCTGTATATAGTAACATAGTAACATAGTATCTGAGGTTGAAAAAAGACAATTGTCCATCGAGTTCAACCTATTTGTGGTGTCCTATGCATGATGATTTGACTAAAATTTCTGACTGATGCTGCTGTCAGCCATTGCATTTTATCCCTATTTATAGTAAATATAATGCATGACTATGCACCATACCCCTGGATATCCTTATCCAATAGGAATTTATCTAACCCATTCTTAAAGGTGTTGACAGATTCCGCCATTACAACTCCCTCGGGCAGGGAATTCCAAACACGTATTGTTCTTACCGTGAAAAAGCCTTTACGTCGTATTGTGCGGAATCTCCTCTCCTCTAACCTGAGCGAGTGTCCACGAGTCCTCTGTGTTGATCTAACCAAAAACAGGTCCCGCGCAAGCTCTGTGTATTGTCCCATTATATATTTGTAGATGTTGATCATATCCCCTCTTAGTCTCCGCTTTTCCAATGTAAACATGCCTAGTCTTTCAAGCCTTTCCTTGTATTCCATCGTCTCCATGCCCTTAATTAGTTTGGTCGCCCGCCTCTGTACCTTTTCAAGCTCCAGGATATCCTTTTTGTAGTACGGTGCCCAGAATTGTACACAGTATTCAAGCTGTGGCCTCACTAGTGATTTATATAACGGGAGTATAATACTCTCGTCCCTATCATCAATACCCCGTTTTATGCATGCTAATATCTTATTAGCCTTCTTTGCTGCAGTCCTACTTTGGGTACTACTGCTTAGCTTGCTATCTATGAGGACACCTAAGTCCTTTTCCAGTACAGAATCCCCTAATTTTACCCCATTTAGTAGGTAGGTGTAATTATGGATATATGTGTACCTATACTGTATACATGTTTTTACGTATGTAACTATGTACAGGGCTGCCATCAGAAATTGTGGTGCACTGGACTTACAAAACCAGCATTCCCTCAAAAAACAGGTAGGCTGGCTATAGATAAAGAGAGTGGAGCTACAGCAGAGGTGAGTCACCTTACAACAGTGCTATGCAGGGCAGGGAGGGCCGGACCTGGGGGGGCACAGGGTAGGGAGGGCTAGACCAAGGGGAAGTGCAGATCCGGGTAGACGGGACCTGGGGGAGCACAAGACAGAGTAGGCTGGACTGGTGGACATGAAAGACTGAACTAAGGTGGCACAGGGCAGGGAAAGCTGGACCTGGAGGGGCAGGATAGGAATCCTAACCTGAAGGGAGGGTGAACAGGGCACGGAAGGCTGTACAAGGGGGGAGGCACAAGCCAGGAAAGGCTGGACTGGGGTGGCACAAGGCAGGGAAGGCTGGACCTGTGGGGGAACAGGACAGGAAGGCTGGACTGGGGGGGGCATAGAGCAGGGTAGGCTTATGTGGGGGAGGCACGGGGTAGGAAAGGCTGGACCTTGTTGGGAGGCACATGGCAGAGAAAGCTGTACCTTGGTGGGGGGGCACATGGCATAGCATACTGTAGTAAGATTTATGCCATACTGTTGCAGGACTACTGTGGACCTAAGTTATGAAATGGACCACAAAATGACTAGGCCTTGCTAATGATCACAAATGGGGAAAAAACATTTTTCAAAATTTTTCCTTAGTAAAGTCCAAGAAGAATGAGTATCAGAGGGGCTGTAAGATTATTTTATAATGATACAGACATGTGGCATTTGATGTATCTAATAGGCTTATTTACACTCTAGGAATTCTGACTGGTCTGATACTCAAGTGGGTATTACCTATTAATTTGTCAGTGAATCCACACTAATTAGCAAATTAACTAAAACTCAGTCTTTGACATTTGACATCTGCGTGAGGTATCTGCGCATGCTATAGTAATGTAACTGTTACTAGCAATGAGGCCTTTGCAGACTGTGGTATCTATGAAAAAGAGCAAATATATTGGGAACATTTTTACTTAAAGACATCTCCTCCATACTTGTGTGATTGGCTGCTGTGTCAGAAAATGCAGCATCGATCACTTGCGTAAACATCGGCCATCTGAGTAACTTCAGGTTAAACAAGCCAGGCTGTTCACGCTGCTGGGGCCAGGAAATCTGTGTCCAGAGACACAGACCCTGGCCTCTCCACTCCCAGAACACATGGGGCGACATTCCCCCATTTTTAGGAATGCTGCCTAGCGCCGCCCAAAGCCGTCAATCTGTAAATAAGGCTGTGCCTCAGGGGGCACTGACTTTAGATCACGCAGGACCCATTCTGTGCATGTGTGAAACGGTATGAACAGGTGCCCTGCTATCAGAGCTGTATGTAAAACATTACGTTTACATACCTCTCCACTACTATACTGAGGGCATCTGAAGATACACCCAGCTCTGCACGAGTTCCTTACTCTTTTGGGGGTGCGGGGGACTATCTGAAAAATCGTAAGTCTCCCACAGTTCCAGGAGAGTAGGAAAGTATGTAATTTGCTGTTAATTTATGTTGAATGCTGCCAGCAAAGCTTAATTTTCATTTATTTACAAGAAAAGCTGTCTTTGGTTCCTAATTAAGCACCCAGACACAGCACCAATACACCCTCTAGTGAGCTAAACTACCCTAGATCATCACAAATAGTGGAGAATTGGCTTGCAAAAGGTTGGTTACAGCAGGTCAATGAAAATATGGATGCTTACTGCACCTGTATAATGGAGTGCTAATCAAGGTGGCGAGTGGAGAAGCCTGTTTTGAAGTTTTTAAACAGAAAATTGTTTGTATAAGAGTAAAATCATGATGCAAAATTTGCTAAAAGTGCAACTGTATGGAGATTGCCAGTTATGAGGTATATGCTGTCTAACTGAAAAGAAATCTGTGAAAATCACAAATATTGAAGAATTAGCTGTTCTACCCATTCTTTGC
Organism: Pseudophryne corroboree; assembly: GCF_028390025.1. Taxonomy (NCBI): domain Eukaryota; kingdom Metazoa; phylum Chordata; class Amphibia; order Anura; family Myobatrachidae; genus Pseudophryne; species Pseudophryne corroboree. The sequence goes on from NC_086448.1 coordinate 689,262,021, forward strand.
TTGGGAGTTTCTGATTTTCACGGTTGTAAATATAAATAAGTGTTAAAAATGTGGTAGTCTTAATGTAAGTAAATATTAATCCATTGTTCATGGTGTTACCCGAGGAGCACTCGTAGCAGATACGGTAAAAAGTGACAGGACCATTTTTGTAGTTTATTAAATTCTACCCACTGAAGGTACAATCCAAATTTTGATCCGATTGTCTGTTTGGGCATTATCGTTCACGCAACGCAATCCATGCATCGGTAATGATGTCATTATGTCAACCTCCTGTTCATCCCCTTAGGGGAGGTTTATTAAAACTGTAATTCCGTAGTTTTCCTATTTCCCACCTGAAGAATGACTATGTTAGATTTCAGCTACCTAACATATCAGGAAGTAAGAGAATTATTGATGAGTGAGTGAGTGAGTGAGTGAGGGCTTTTGCATTTTTGTAGTGTATTAAATTCTACCCACTGGAGGTGCAATCTAAATTTTTAACCAATTGTCTGTTTAAGCATTATCATTCATGCAACGTAAGCCACGCATTGGTAATGACATCATTATGTCAACCCCCTGTTCATCCCCTTAATGGAGGTTTATTAAAATTGTAATTATATAGTTTTTCTATTTCCCACCTGCAGAATACCTATGTTAAATTTCAGCTTCCTAACATACCAGGAAGTAAGAGAATTAGTGATGAGTCAGTGGATGAGTGAGTGAGTGAGTGAGTGAGTGAGTGGAAGAGTGAGGGCTTTTGTATATATATATATATATATATATTGTATGCATTGGCCAATTCACTAACTAAATCCCCATAATTTATTCATTTATTCATTGATGTTGTGAGGATAAGTGAGCTCATTTTGGTGAGTGCTGAACTTTTTGTTTCTATATTTTTGAGTAGGTGGTTATGGGCTACATGCACCCCACCCTATTAGTGGCGAGTGCGGATACTGCACCCCGCTTCTGGGGTGGCGAGTGCTGTGGTTTTATATTTGCTGGTATATATATAAATATATATACACATATATATATATATATATATACATACTGTATATATATTTCTGCAACCAAACTCAAAAGTGCTGGTGAAATTGTTGCAGCAGAGAAAGGGTTAATGGGAAAAAAGTGTGTTTTATCTTGCTGGAAGCTCAGGTATATTCCTTTCAGGGAGAACACATGATTTCTGGAGGGGGTTTCCAAATGTTTGATTTTAGAACAATTGTTACCAGCCCATGGAGGATGCATAATTACCATGCAAAAATTTATAGCCTGCCCCAGAGTGTCCAATGATCACAGTAGCCACTTAAGAGATTCGCTCATGTGGATCACACACATAGCATGAGCCATACACACACTCACAGACACTCATGTTAACCTTCCAATTGCTTAAGTAGTCCTTGGGGGGCGGGGGTGTCTGCCACTGTTGTGTCAGAACAAGTCCCGGTGATTTTTCATGTGTCTCATTTTCATTCCTGCAATTGCATAGCAAAACCCTGCGGTTACGATAAAACCCCCATGCCACAGGGTTTTTTGAAATTCCTGCTGGCAATTGAATAACCTTTAAGTGATCCATGAAAATCTTCACGCAAGCTTACCAAATTCCACAACAACCCACGGCTTCCTCTGCACATACAAAGAGGGCAGACTTTAGGGAATTATTTTATAAATTGTTAATAAATAAATAACAGATGGCATGACTGATTGTGGAAATTTGTGTATAGTGTGGTAACAGGATGACCACACTATACTGTAGATAGCAAGGGACTTTTCTTGCATTAGTGCAGTGTAATTATAACACATAGGGGAGAGACAGATCCTTTGTAAGACAATAGATTAGCGTAGTGTCAGAACCAATAGACAAACCAGAGTCAGTACAGGCAGAACACATATCCAGTGACATCAATATGGACTGGATCATAATCAGCAGTTATAAGTAATCCAAGATAGGATGCAGGAAATCAGGGTCAATATGCATACTCCTTTCAGGGGACCAGAAAACAAAGATCTGGCAGTGAGAGAACTGCAGGATGCTATTTATACGTATAGGCTTGGGTGATGGTGAATGTATATCAAGTGCTGGTAGCTCATTAAGAGTAATTGGCTGTTAACCTGTAGTCCAATGCTGCCTCGGTTCAACGGTAATATTATTATCCCACTGAAAGTTATTGACTCAGCCTTTGGGTTACTACATTGAGACTACTTTGCTGTGATGTAGTGAGCTTGGTCCATGACAACAGGGTTTCACCATAGATTTGAGGTAAAGCAACAAATGGAAAACCACAGACCATAAGTTATATACTATGGGCAGGGACCCCAATAGGATAAAGTCACATTCTGATGTTGACATGTGATTATCAACATGGTTACTGTCGTCCTTCTGACTAGATACCAACATTATGTATCCCAGAGAACAGAAATAAGGGGAGCCACAATAGTGTAATACTGTAATATATTCGGACTTCCGGTTCCGGGTTGATGGCGTGAGGCAGCACTCCCTGAAGCTCCGCCGCGACCCACTGACAAAAACCTTCTAAAGGCTCATAATAGCCTCTATTTGCCCAGACTGGCACTTCCCCTTACATCCGCAGCCCCCATGGATCGTTTTGTGACCCCAGTGACCGGATCGGGCGCGCAGTCACAGCGCCTGGAAAAACGGCGCGCAGCGGGGACAATGACTCCGGAGGTCGGCCCTGATCCTGTCTCCCCAGCACCAAAGAAGGTGGCAGCAGTGGTGGTGCCTTTATCGGAACGCGATGCAGACGCGCCGGTATCGTATGCCGACGTGGTCGACGCTATCCGGTCCACCATGACTCCTCTCCTCACTCAGGCAGTAGCTGATATCACCCAACAACTGCAGCAACTGCAAAGCAGAGTGACTCGCACTGAAAGTCAATTAGGAGCTGCCATGCATAATGTTGAGGAAATACAGCAAGCTGTGAAATCTTTAACTTCTGACAACTATCACATTTGGAATAAGCTCGATGATATCGAAAACAGATCGAGGAGAAATAATATCAGGCTTGTGGGCCTACCTGAATCTGTAAAAGGCCCGGCACTTGCACACTTTGTCAGAACCACGCTTCCCACTCTCCTAGGAATTGAACAGGAATGTCGGGACCTGGTGATTGAGAGAGCGCATCGAGTGGGCCCGGCTCCCACCCCAAATAAGCCTCGCCCGAGAGTCACGCTATTCCGATGCCTTAATTTCCTACACAAGTCAGCCTTTTGGTCGGCATCGCGACGCACCAAAGATCTGCAATGGGAGGGTCATAAACTTTTTATTTTCCAGGACTATTCTGTGGAGCTGACGAGGGCCCGGAAAGCCTTTTCGCCCATTTGCTCACAACTCGTAGCAGAGGGCCGCAAATTTGGCTTGCTCTATCCAGCCCGTTTACGCATCTATGATGGATCCTCCTATAAGGACTTCCTTTCCCCTGCAGATGCTCATGCCTTCCTAGGTGAACTTTCTCATCCACAGGATACAGACATCACCGATCGCCCAGCCGCCACGTCCAAATGATGGTTATATTCATCTATCACACGTATGTGCCACTGTAATTTGAATCTGAATGGCCCCACACACCATTGTTAACCCAAGTTATGTTGTGTCATACCTCCGCCACAAGTTCACGCTGTATCAGCACATTTCATATTGCATTTTTCACTGCTCATGTGATAGTACTACTATACTTACCATTGTTGATTTAAGGTGTTGAAATATGATGTCTTCAGGTTGGTTTTATTAATATGCCTGTCACACTGATCAGCTGCTAAGATACAGTGTAATAATGCTCTGCACTTTTCCAAACTTACAGGGTAGCACAGCATTTATACCTTGTTTATTATATTATGCTCTAGTGCAACTTAAAGCCACCTTCACCCCTTATTTATAATAGTATTAAGATATGACCTCTGTATATGCAGGGCAAAAACACAGTTTCCTAATTTTTTGATTAGAGACGGTGGGGTAGGCGGAGCTTCTACCTCATGTTCCACTACCGGTTGTTACGTTACTGTGGTTTACCTCTCTCTTCCTACACGTTTCTCTTATGGGAAGTCTCGAGTCTTGTTGCTGTGTAGAACATTTAACACCTACACCATTGTTTTTTAAGACTCGCTGTTCAGGACTACTCTGTTGCTTCTTATGTTTGTCTCCCATCTCCCTTCCCTCCCCCTCTTTCCTCATAACTCTCCCCTCCCCCTCCACAAAGTCAGATCACATTTACCCGACCTACCTAGACAGTATATTGATTCTCTTCCTCAAACCATGCCTACCTTGACTATTGGCTCATGGAATGTGGGTGGGTTCAATTCACCAGCAAAAAGGAGAAAGATTCTTATTTATCTGAGCAAACAAAATGTTGATTTAGCATTCCTACAAGAATCACACTTAGTTCCCGAGGAAGTCGCAAAACTAAACACCTTAGGCTGGTCTGTTCTAGGTTTCAGCTCCTACAACTCAAAAGCTAGAGGGGTAGTCATTCTGATCAAAAAACACACTCCCTATGAAGAATTAACAATTTGCTCTGATGAATCTGGTAGAATAGTATTGCTGACCCTCAAGATCCACGGTCATCCCTTGACACTTTGTAATGTATATGCACCATCTACCTACACCAAAAAATTCCTCCAATCTCTGATCGCCTTGCTGACCCCACACCTTTCCTCCTCCATCATACTATGCGGAGACTTTAACCTGGTGACATCTCTTCTACTAGATAGATCCTCCCCACCTCCTAAAGGCCTGTCCCTCCCGAAATTAGACATGCTTTCATTTGCAGAGAAACTCTCATTAGTGGACGTTTGGAGGGCTCTCCATCCCACTGACAGAGAGTATACCTGCCTATCCTCTGCCCATCAAACCCTATCCCGAATTGATTATATTTTCACATCTCACACCCTTTTTCCCTCCATAGTGGACGCTTTGATAGCCCCCATATCACTCTCTGACCATGCCCTTGTAATGGCCTCAATACAAATCTCGGAGACGCAGGATTCCCCCAGACTCTGGAAATTCCCTTCCTATCTGTCCAAGTCAATGAAATTTAGGAACAGACTCGAAGCGGCCTGGGAAACTTATGCCTCTGACAATGCAATACATGCAGATTCAGATCCCATGCTATTTTGGTTGACAGCCAAATCTGTACTAAGGGGAGAAATAATGTCTTATGTAGCTGGCATACGCAAGAAACACACGGAACATTATTTGAAATTCCAATCAGCCCTGACCTCAGCCTTTCAGCAGTTCAAATCCACACCAAATGATTCGACCAAACATAATTACCTCTTGACAAAAACACATTTTGATGAATTCATGACGACGCTTGGTGACAAGTATATGTTCAATGTCAGCTTTAGATTCCATAAATTTGGAAACAAAACGGGTAAACTACTCTCCAACCTCCTACGCGGTTCTCACCCCCCCCTGACCACACGTCCCCTGATGAAAAAAACGGGTACAATGACTACCACCAATGCGAAATCTCAGCAGTCGTGCGTTCTTTCTACACTGACCTCTACTCCCCCACAGATCCCCGCCCATCCCCCCCAGACCTGACTACGGAATCAGAGCCTCCCAATAACTGGGAATCCCTGCCGGTGCCAGAATTGCCCCCGGAGCTAAGCCAGTCTCTAACATCCCCGATTACACTGGAGGAAATCCGCCAGACTATAGGTCAATTTAAACGTGATAAAGCCCCAGGTCCTGACGGCTTCTCAGCTGATTTCTACAAATTACTTTTACCAAAACTAGAGACCCCGTTACTACATGCGCTTAACAATATGCTCTCATCGCAAACACTCCCGCCACACTTTAATTCAGCCATCCTTAAAGTCTTGCCCAAGCCGGGCAGAGATCTCACCCTCCCGGGATCCTACCGCCCCATTTCCTTATTAAATCTTGACTACAAATTGCTAACCAAAATTCTAGCTGAACGTTTGAAAATGCTCCTTCCTTACATCATTCATCCAGATCAAACGGGCTTCATATGGGGCAGACACTCAGAGATCAATGTCAGACGCGTGTTAGCAGCAATACAGACATCCCGCACCCTACAACCTATAACCCCTGACCCTTCTTATATCCTCTCCCTCGACGCAGAGAAGGCGTTTGATCTGGTTGAATGGCCTCACTTATATCACTCCCTAACAAGATTTGGCTTCTCGATGGCATTCATAGACTGGATTAAGCTCCTTTATAACAATGCTCAAACTCAGGTTTCTTGTAATGGAGTCTTATCAGCACCTTTCCCAATAGGTAGGGGCACACGGCAGGGATGCCCATTATCCCCCTTATTGTTTGACATAGCTCTGGAGCCTCTGGCAATAGCCTTGCGAGCCTCTAGGAAATTTCAGGGGATCAAGATTCGGGATGTGGAACTGAAGGTGGCACTGTTTGCAGACGACATGCTGCTTTTCATTTCAAGACCTGAAGTCTTCATTCCTGAGATTCTCCACCTCATTTCCTCCTTTGGGAAAATCTCGGGTTAACGTATTAATGTGTCAAAATCGGAATTAATGCCCTTGGGGACTCCTCACACACCTGACACACAATCTGCCCTTAACATGACGTTACCGTTTAAGATGGTCCTAGACAAAATCACATACTTGGGGATACAAATTCCATCTGACATGACCACCTTATATAACGTCAACTTTACTCCGATGCTACATAAGCTTACCACCACCCTTGACGCATGGAAACTTTTGCCCCTCTCACTCTTGGGCCGAGTGGCCGTTTTACAAAGTATATTCTTCCCACGTCTATATTACCTGATGCAGATGTTACCCATACGCCTTTCAATAAAGGATTTGGCCCACATTCGCAAAACTCTCACTAAATTCCTCTGGAAGGGAAAGAGGCCCCTCATAGCCTTCAAAAAACTGACCGCCCCCCGCAGAGCAGGAGGGGTAGGTTTACCTGACTTTCTTTCATACTCCCTAGCTGCCCTTTTCCGTTGGACTGCTGATTGGCTGACAGAGGGACATGCTTATACAGACCCAGCCTTGGATGAGGCCATGTTTTTCCCTTTTTCTCCCAGTGCACTCCTACACTCTACTCCAAAGTCAATTCCTCCTCATATCCTTAGCTCCCCACTATTTCACGATATATATTATGCCTGGATTAAAATAAATAAGTTGTTCCACAGGAACCATATGTCCACGCGACAAATCCCTCTCTGGGGCAATCCTGCATTTCCTCCATCTCTCACAAACTCAATCTTTAACCACTGGAGAATCAAGGGGCTAGCAAACTCCTCTAAAGTGTATGACCCAGGAGGACATTTTATTACATTCTCTTCCCTCCAAGAGAAATACAACATCCCACACTCACAATTTTACATGTATTTACAAGCTCGACACTACCTCACCTCCATGCCACACTCCAATGCCAGCCCCCCAGACCCACTACAATCAATAATCACCTTATGTGAACGGATACCCTTTCGCACTAGGATGCTATACAATCTCCTTACTGACATAGAAACACCTCACAGATGGTCTCGATTACTATTACAGTGGCAGAAAGATATTCCCTCCCTACCCGACACTGTATCCCTAAGCACCTATTATGACTCAACCATGAAAATCCTCTCCTCCGCTTACCTACAAGAAGTTCACCTCCGAACCCTACAGAGGGCGTATGTCCCTCAAACTCACCACGCCAGATTTAACCCCCTGATATCGGGAAAATGCCCCAAATGTGGATATCACTCAGCAACTTTCTATCACAATTTTTGGGAATGTGGATACATCAGAACATTTTGGGGTAAGGTACTCAACTGCATTAACTCTCTACTACATACCCAAGTTTTTCCAGACCCCTTAGCTTGCCTATGTGCTAACTTCACTCAGTGGGATTTGGACACTCAGGGACAAAAACACATACCGTTACTGACCATCCTAATCACGGTATCGAAAAAAGTAATTCTCACTCAATGGATATCTAGATCTAAACCTACGCTAGCGGAAGTACACAGGAAGATGCTGCAGATACTATATTTCGATCGCAGATCCGCATTGACTCATATAGAAACAGATATTGTTAAATTCTATGCTAAGTGGGGAACATACATTGCTTCACTTCCTTGTCCCACGCAAACCCACATATCCATGGTCTTTGAATCAACTGAATGGTTCTTACTTCGACAAAGTTCAATACAGTCTCCACCGCCATGACTGATCACCAGACCCTATATCTCCCCCCCCCCTCATTTCCCGTCTTCTTCCCTACCCTATATGTGTGTCACCCCCCTCCCCCCCCCCCACAAGACGTGTTTAGCTACATCTGTCTGAAATAACAGGTATACTATCAACTGGAATAACTCTGGCAGATCCAATGTCGAAAATCAGGGGTGGCCGCTTCCCAGGTTCAAATTACTTTGATAAGTCAAGTATCTGATTTGATGGTCTCTACACTGTATAAGATATTACAAAAAACATGATCTGTTGTTATCACCCCTGTTACTCCTTCAGAATGTTTGACATCTGCCTTTTACTTCTGATATGTCATTTGTACCTGATGATTTTTCATTTTGTTGTATTGTAAAACCTCAATAAAACAGATTTATAAAAAAAAAAATACTGTAATATATTCTTTATCATAGAGTCAAAAAGTAAAGTGCCCATATATGAAAAACAATATAACACAACATACAGTAACAGATCTTTAGGACCACTGAGATCTTTAAGACCAAACACCCCTGGCCAGGAGAATTTGTTCACAAGGTAGGTCCTGATATCCAAGTATCCAGAAGGCAAGGATCCACACAGATATTTTCCCCTGAATGCGTTTCAGTACCAGCATATATTTTTTTGCCACCAGTATGCCGGCAGCAGGGCGAGTGCAAAGAGTCCCCTTGTGGGGACAGATTTGCCCACAGATTTGCCCACAGATTCTATTACCATTCTATGGGTGTCATGGACACTCACAAGTGGGAATAGCCCTGTTGTGCCGGTATTCCTGCTGCCGGCATTGCTACCTGTCGGACTTCTGGCATCGGTATCCTGAATGCCGGGATCCCGACAGCCGGCAAATTGAACAAACACCACTGTACCTAATGGTTTTTGGATTCTCTTCTCTAGTCTAGTGTCATCTGCAGATCCTTAGTTCAGCTGCATTGGTCAGATGTGCGGTACATTTTCATTTGTTGTATTACTTATCATTATGATAAAGCATAGTTGGCAACTTGGGAGGGGTGTGACACTGTGAATCGCATCATCACAGCGCAATTCACACTGCAAAGTGTTATGTGAAAGGGAGGCAGGACCATAATGACATGTGAATTAGAGCAACTGAATCACTTCACCCAGTGCACTGCACAATTGGATGGGATGCAGTAGGGTAACCTCCTCTCAAGAGATGCCAGAAGAGCTCCCCAAATTCCACAGTCTCCCAGAGATCCCCAAAAAATAGGCAAGTAAACCTCCCAATGGCTGATGCTTGCCTTTACTGCTTACCAGTAACCACTTAAACCATTATCATAAATAAAATAATGACACAGAGACTTGTATTTGGCAGGAAAATGTTAGCTATTTATCAAATTGAACTATAAGATAAGAACTAAAGAATGGTGTCAGGAAAAGAACAGCTGAAATCCAAGGAAAGTCCCAAAAATAAACACACTAATCAAATAACCGTACCATCCTAACTAACAACAAGACAGAGGTATCCACTCAGACCTCCTACCTTGACTACCCAGCAGGAAGGGTGATGGCGCTGCCCCCTGTAGGGTGGTTCAGCAGATATAACAGTCAACGAAGGTGAGTGCACCTAAAAACACCAGATCCATCTAATTGTAACTACTATACCAAACATACTGAACCTGACGCTCTTATCCGACAATGAAATAGCCAACGAAAGAATATCAAAACAGCCTCAATACAAATAAAAAATGGGGGTAGGAGGACAAAGGAAAAGAGGCTGGAAAAACACCCCAAATCAATTTCTAGGCTGAAGCTTCACCCCCAAACCCAATTTCTATAGGGTGATCACAAAGATCTGATTCCCAATTCAGGCTAGCCCCCCAGCTTGGAGGTTTAACTCACTCCATTCCAGTGCTATCATTATGTTCTCCAAACGCTCATACAACTTGTTTTCAATATCATAATTAGATTGTAATTTGTTTAGAAGAATATAATGATTGAGACATTTATTTTCAAACTGGGTTAGATTCCCAGCTGCAATTTACACGAAGCCCAAACGTAACAAACTATTCTATAAATAATGAAATAGAGCAACTACAATTGATCACTGTAACCTGTAAGACTCACATTTACATCAAGTCAGTAGAGATGAAAAAAGGTTTAAGTATTTTCTCCATAAATTATTTTTTATAATAACAATAAAAGTTATATAGCACATAAAGGGCTGTGGGAAGAAGACATTTTACTGTACGTGCATTGCTCTGAAAGCTCTCTGAAATATAAATGTGACAATCAGACATCTTAGTGTGCTTCAGAGAAATCGCCAAACCAAAGATTACATTTCAGAACTTAATAAGTTTTTTTAGGATAATAGCCCATTTCTAATAAGTAATATGATGCATTCAAATATTGTAAAAACAAATGCAGTTTAGATGAAAATCACTGGAAATCCATCAGTGATGTGTTTTGTAAATATTCCATCAGTTTTACATAATGATCTAAAAGGTACTGTAGCATAGTCGATGCACGTTTTAAACAGAGCATAACTACGTTTGTATAATTTTGCACAAACTCTTCAATATAAGTACATGTCACAAAGAATTCAACAGAATTGTAGTCAATCTTCCATTTTATATTTAGGAAGGGACATAAAAAAATAAAAAAAATAACAGATATATATATATATATATATATATATAGAGAGAGAGAGAGAGAGAGTGATAATATATATATATATTTATTTAATGAGAAAAAAGTGTAAAAAGCACTAAAGTTCAAGTACAATAAGGAGAAACAAACAGGGTAAAGTGCAAATGACCAATAACGTTTGTGACATAAATTTCATTGCACCATGTACAGTTTGTTCACATTGAATTTCCACAAATAACAAATCTGTATACACTAAAATACAATGTTGATATGAGGATGAAAAAATATGTTTAATAATGTCAGCAAACTTGTAATACCATATGCCAACCTTGGCAGGGCATCAGGCAACTGGCTTCTGTCTAGCTCTATTAGCCTACAGTAGCTCTGGCTCCAGAGTCGGCAGTTCCTCAACTCTAGCTTGGACCTGCAGCAGAACAGCTGGACACTTGTGCTACAGCTCTGGGTGCAACAACACTTTTTATTTTAGGTTAATTTTTTTATGTGTCTTTGATCTGCATTTCCATACCATATACACTCAAAAACTGCAAAGTCATATGTCCATATCCAGATTTTTTTGCATCGTTGACTTTCACCCCTTTGCATCTGAAGAGGCGAATCAGGGACGGGCTAGTGTAGGCGGAGTGTGGTGACAGTGTGTACATGTAACTGTGACAATTGTAGACACATTCCCACCTTTTATTAGAAGTATCCCTAGCAGGTACTGGAGGGCTGGTGTAACACAATAATTCTGATCACAATCAGTGGCACTATATAGTAGCTTCTGGTTGCAAACTGACCCCTTCAGCTGATAGTACTTAAATCACTATTATTAGTAATATAAAGTCACAGCCAGGGTCAGATTAACAATGGGGCCGATGGAGCTTCTTGTAATCCACATCTATCCTAACAGGATGCGACCAAGAAAACTGCAAGGAAACCCAATAGGAACAGTTGATCTTTATTTGGTGTTAGTCACAATTACTTTCGTTGCTAATAGGTGTACTCTGATACCCTTTGTGAATGTTTGTGAATCGTTTACTCTGAAGACAGCTACAGCCAAGGGCTGTATCTAGAGTTGTACGAGTGGTGCTGTCAGTTACGGTGCCGGCCATAGGGGCGGCACCATCACAGCCCCCACAGCACCTGCATGTGGCTTGCAGGGTGCCTGGAACTGCACCATGCAGTCAGTAGAACTACTGCAGATCTGTCGGAGCATCCAAGGAATGTTCTGAGCAGGTAGCCTGCAGCCTGTGGAGCTATCCGGGCATCCTTAGGGCTCTCTCTGCAGTGTTTACTTCCGGGTGCTGTTGACCTGTCCGCAATCTGTGACATCATGATGTTACTGCTTTAGGGGGCGAGGCTGGTACAGGGTGCACTGCTGCCCTGTTACGCCCCTGGGTGTGCACACTTATACAAATGTAATACAGGTTGAGTATCCCATATCCAAATATTCCGAAATACGGAATATTCCGAAATACGGACTTTTTTGAGTGAGAGTGAGATAGTGAAACCTTTGTTTTTTGATGGCTCAATGTACACAAACTTTGTTAAATACACGAAGTTATTAAAAATATTGTATTAAATGACCTTCAGGCTGTGTGTATAAGGTGTATGTGAAACATAAATGAATTGTGTGAATGTACACACACTTTGTTTAATGCACAAAGTTATAAAAAATATTGGCTAAAACTACCTTCAGGCTGTGTGCACAAGGTGTATATGTAACATAAATGCATTCTGTGCTTAGATTTAGGTAACATCACCATGATATCTCATTATGGTATGCATTTATTCCAAAGTACGGAAAAATCCGATATCCAAAATACCTCTGGTCCCAAGCATTTTGGATAAGGGATACTCAACCTGTATTGTACTGTAGGCTTTTATCTTCCACATACTTTTCTTAAAAACAAACTATTTTTCCAATAGTACTCTGTTGTTTGCAAGGTCATATCAAAGGTGAGAAAGCGTCTGACATGATTTCTCTTCATTTTCTTTATCTTAAAATTCTACAGCACCAAAACTGGATTTTTAAGAACAGCTTGCTCATGCGTCTCAGGTCTTACCCTGCTGCATTGTTATATGGCCAGACAACTATTAGCTAAAAGGGCTTGTATTTTACTTGTACCTTGTCGGAAGTTTAGACTTTTCTTTTATTATTTTTCTTTACGGAATGAAACATTTGCACTAACATTACGCATATCTTTATAAGATTTTCGTTCTTAATTAAATCAGAGATGCAAAAAATAAATAAACATAGTTAACTTAAAAATGTAAAACATCCATGAAAAATTTATAATTATATGTTATAATAATTGTTAAGAAAATAATAGTTAAGAAAAAGACATAAACTAGGTACTGTATAGCAGCAGAAACAGAAATAATGGGTTTATTTCGGCCACTGCCACCCTAGTTAAGAGAAGTTTGTTCCGCCGTGTTAACACAAAATAATAAGGAGAGGGATAAATATTCCATAATGCCCATGCATATGTTAATGAGACATTAATACCCAAATCATTCTATATGTACTGTAGTTCTGAACCTCTGCCCAAAATACTTTGTACTTTGGTACAGGACCACATACTGGCCCTCATTCCGAGTTGTTCGCTCGCTAGCTGCTTTTAGCAGCCGTGCAAACGCTAAGCCGCCTTCTGGGAGTGTATCTTAGCTTAGCAGAAGTGCGAACGAAAGGATCGCAGCAGTGCTACAAAAAAAGATTGTGCAGTGTCAGAGTAGCTCGAGACTTACTCCTAGCTAGCGATCACTTCAGAATGTTTAGTTCCTGTTTTGACGTCACAAACACGCCCTGCGTTCGGCCAGCCACGCCTACGTTTCCCCAGCCACTCCTGCATTTTTTCCCGACACGCCTGCGTTTTTACACACACTCCCCGAAAATGGTCAGTTACCACCCAGAAAACACCCACTTCCTGTCAATCACTCTGCGGTTAGCAGTGCGACTGAAAAGCGTCGCTAGACCTTGTGTGAAACTACATCGGCTTTTGTGAAAGTACGATGCGCGTGCGCATTGCGCACCATATGCATGCGCAGAATTGAATTTTTTTTTGCCAGATCGTTGCGCTGCGAACTAAAGCAGCTAACGATCATCTCGGAATGAGGGCCACAGTGCATAAAATCAGCTTCAGGTGCTTCACACTTAAAGCAATTAGCAGCGGTAGAGGCCCCAATTATACATCTCAATCTAGTAGACATATAAGAACGATGTAGTAATTTATAATGCATTTCAGCGTAAGATGTAGAAACCAGCTCCCATTTAGTCATATCTCTGTTTATCTTTCCTAAATCTATTTTATGTTGTGTATGTTTATAAATGTAACATGTATAAAGAGCCACAAGGGAACATCTGCGTATCAAATCATCCAATATACTAATCTTATCAGTCTCCGTCAGTGTTGATATTACTTTAATAACACATCTTGAGACTTGAAAATAAGAAAAAAGAGGGCTAAACAAACTTGAATTTTGACTCTAAAGCTGTGTATAGGCATAGCGAAGCAGCGTATGAGGATCTAAAAATTGATAAATAAATCTTAAATCCTGAAGATGCCAATTATAAATTGTTCTAGAAGGATGTCCATCCTGAAAATCTTGGTTGCCAATCAACTATAAAAAAAAAAAAAGACTTAGATTGCATTATCGGCGATTGGCGTGATCACAGCATTCTCCATGCATTCCAAGTGGCTTGAAGTAATAAATTATCTTGCATATGTGGGGGATAACCCCCAGAGCAAGTATGTAAAAGGTTGATAAAATTAATATCGGGGCTAAAAGCTTGTTCCACTTCACAATCTGTATAAATATCAGTGAGTAATCCTTAAAGGAAAATTTACTCCACCTTAAGGGGGGCACACACGGAGAGACCCGTGTTTAAAATCTAAGCAATCTGACTAGATTGCTTAAATTTTAAGCACGGATCTGCCGTGTGTATGCCCCCCAGCGATAGCCGCGCATCGCTATCGCCGGTGCTAGATTGAGCCTGCATGCAGGCTCAATCTAGTGGGTCGCTCACTTTACCGCTGTGTGAAGTGAGCAGCCCCCCCGTCCGCCCCCCCCTCCCTCAGCACATCGCGGTGTGCTGAGCGGGGATAGAGATGTGTGCTGAGCGGTCTGTGTTAAGATCGCTCAGCACACATCTCTCCCGTCAGTACCCCCCTTAAGACTAATGGTTGCTGAAACTTAAACAAAGAAATACGTGGATGTTAGATGCCCAAATAAACTTGCTCATAACTCCATTAATTAAGTTAAGGTCTGTTTTTGTTTTTTTATAATAAAGGAAGCATTTAAATAGCATATACAGATGTGTCCACTTCTGTTGTTGCCCGTGATGCGTTTGCATTGCGGGCTATGTAACATAGCGCAGCATATGGCAGCAGGAGCATGCGTACACATGTTCCCACTACCCGTACAACACAGACAGCTAAAGCCACAGATGGTAGCAGGAAGGCACGGCCATTTACAGAATTCATGCTTTAAGTTGTTAATTAAACAAGGAAAATTATCATCGTAGATCTGAAATTGATGTGATGGAAAATATAAACCAAGATACTTTAAGGAAGTATTAGCCCACTGAAAGGGAAAATGACCAACCCATTTTGTTTCAGACCGTCTAAAAAAGGGTAGTGTACCATCTTAGATTTATTAATTTATAATCCAGAAAAAGAGTGATAATTATCTAAAATATGTAAAGCCACTGGATATATAATAATAAACCATCTGCAAATGCGGAAACTTGTATTTCCACAAAACCCATAATGGGATGCGTTCGGCATCCCGGTGGTCAAAATGCCAGCGGTCATGTGACTGATACCAGAATCCTGACAACACTGAGAGTGGCACCAGAACACCGACAGCTGACAACCCAAAGCTAAGTATCGGGGTTCGGTTTAGGGTTAGGTCCTAGGGGGGTTAGGGTTAGGCACTATGGAGGGTTAGGCACTAGGGGAGGTGGTTAGCTGTAGCTGACACTCCCCAAGGGGTAGCCCTAGTCAACATCCCCCAAAGGTTAACCCTACATGTCATCCATGGAGGGTTAGGGTAGGGTAGGGTAAAAATACTTACCCCCTCTGGTGTCAGGAACTTCAGTGTTGGGATGCTGCTGTCAGTCATGTGACCAACGGCATCCCGACCACTGGTATTTCATACCGAACCCCCAATAATGATACCCTGCCAATTAAGTGCTTTGAGAAAATGTCTTATTAAAGGATCTAATGCTATATTGAAAAGTAAAGGGGAAAGTGGGCAACCTAGGCTAGTTCCCTGGCCAAGTGGAAAATGCCTAGTACTAAATCTATTTATTAAAAGATAGGCTAAGGGATCCTTATACAGAGTTTGAAAAATCTGTGTAAAATCAGCCCTGAATCTCTGTATATTAAATATTCTTAACAAATGAGGCAATGATACACTGTCAAATGCTTTATCTGCATCACAACTACTACACTGCCACATGCACCTTTTACATGAGTTTGTATCATAGCAGCAATCAGATGACGAACATTACATACAGGAGAACGTCATGTCACAAAACCTGTCTGAGGGGTGGGGTAACTTAGGTAGTATTTGTAGTTTAAGAGTCATAAGTCTAGTAAAATGCTGGTCCAATAATGATATACAGTAGTTCTATAAGACTGAACCAGAGATAGATCTTTGTCCTGTTTAGTACAATAATTCTAGCTTTGTTAAATCCTGCAGGGGCCTTATTGTCTCCCATTATAGAATTATACAAGGTAACCAAATAAGATATTAATTGGGGAGACAGCATTTTATAATGTCCAGCACCCAGCCCATCTGGGCTTGGCATTTTTTCATTATATATTGTCTTAATAACCTTAGAGATTTCCTCTTCGGTAATTGGAACCGTCAAAGAATCTCTTTCTGGATCTGATAACTGAGGAAGATAAGCGGACTTAAGAAACTCCATACCTAATTTAGGATCATCTGGAGGTACCTCAAAGAGAGACTTATAATATTCAAGAAATGGCTTCTGTATATACCAAATTAAACTGTTTATCTGATTGAATATGAGTTATATGGGTTAGTTTTTGCCGGGTTTTTTAATCATATTTGCCAGTAATTTCTAAAATTTATTTCCCCACCGAAAATGCCTATTTCTCTGGTAATCAAGATTAAGATGGACCTTCTCTGCACATAATACATCATATTATTGTTGGGCCTCTTTAAAAACATTTTGGGTATTCTCATTATCATCAGCTAATAAAACTGAATATGCCAGAGCATCACTCACAGCTTGAAAACGAGATTATAATTGTTTCTTTTCACCTGACACATAAGCAATAATGTAGCCCCTAATCACTGGCTTAGATGCAGCCCCGAATACATATCATCCTTATGTTCTCAATTGTCCTCTGCATATTTAGCAAAGTTTTGCTGTAACTATAACTTACAATCTTCAGAAAAAGAAGATATGCTGGAAACCGCCAGCTGAAATATGTAATACATGGGACCTTCAAAGATATAGAGAACCACATGGAAGCATGGTCAGTGGAGGGGCGGATTTTGTAGTCAGGGCTTCCCTAGGCACAACAGTAATGGCCGCCCCCCCCCCCCCCCCCCCCTCCTCCTCCAATTTTCATTGTTTGGTTACAAGCCCTCATTTGCTAATTATTATTATTATTATTATTATTATTAATAATAATAATAATAATAATAATAAAAGACAAGGACAACAAAATTGTTTTATTTGTAATTACATACTCATATTTACTAAGTAGGACAGCTTACAGGGGCAGTCTGCTCATGTCCTGCCAATTCATACTCCACTCTAGACAGCATACAGTAAGGTACAGTGGAATTATTTTGTAGTTACTGGTATATTTTGGACTGACAGTACTAAAACAAGAAGTGGCACCCCTAGGCACATGCCTCATGTGCGTAATGGGAAATTCCCTACTGAGTCAGAGATCCCTATATTGCCAATCCCTGATTCTAACAATCTATTAAGTAAAATAGTATGAACCAGCCAAAAATCAATTCTATAAAAAAAAAAATGATGAGGATGTGAGGAAAAAGTGTCTCGCAGTAGGGTGTTGATACCTCCAGGATTCTATAAGATGAAAAGAGGTCTGTAATAATACTAGTGTTGAAGGTACATTACCTTGTTTTTTATCTTAAGGGGTTGACCAATCTAGCACAGGGGATAGGGAAGCTTTAAAGTCACCACTAATAATCAAAGTTCCCTCTGCCCATTCTTGAAGTCTAACATAAACATGTGTAAAATACTGAGGTGCATATACACAGGTTATTGTAAAACCAGGATGTAGTCACGATCCCGGTGGTTGGGATCCCGGCAGTAAGCATACCGACGCCGGGATCATAGCCGCCAGAATGCCGGTAGGGGACCAAGTCCAATTCCCACTCATGGGTATCCACGACACCCATAGAGTGGAAATAGAACCTGTGGCGAGCTCAACGAGCCACCAAGCCCGCACCATAGCAAGCGCAGCAAGCCCACAAGGCGCTTTGTTGCACTCTCCCCCCTGCCGGCGTCGTTATGCTGACCAGGATCTCAATCCCAACCCGTAAAACCATCCAGGTCAAGCATGCTGTCAATTATATATCACAGTGAATTTTTTTACTAATAAAAGCACCCCTTTTTTCTTTGCTGAAAAAGAGGCTGATTAGCACACCCCTATCCAGGAATCTCGTAATATAGTAAGGTCCCAGGCCTTCCAATGGTTCTCTTGCAGAAGCGTTACATCTGGCACATGATTTGATTTTTTTCTCTTAATATGTGTATTAATACCCTCAACGTTGCAAGACAGAAATGTATTTGATGTTTACCCTCTATGTGTGGGAGTCTGGATGGGATCTACAGTAACCATAATTCAAAGTATCCCCACTTTTCTAAACCTGCATGAAACAAATATTAATAAGACACCCTTATTGGGGGTCATTCCGAGTTGTTCGCTCGTTATTTTTTTTTTCGCAACGGAGCGATTAGTCGCTACTGCGCATGCGCAATGTCTGCAGTGCGACTTCGCCAAGTAAATTTGCTATGCAGTTAGGAATTTTACTCATGGCATTACGAGGTTTTTTCTCCGTTCTGGTGATCGTAATGTGATTGACAGGAAGTGGGTGTTTCTGGGCGGAAACTGGCCGTTTTATGGGTGTGTGTGAAAAAACGCTACCGTTTCTGGGAAAAACGCGGGAGTGGCTGGAGAAACGGAGGAGTGTCTGGGCGAACGCTGGGTGTGTTTGTGACGTCAAACCAGGAACGACAAGCACTGAATTGATCGCAGATGCCGAGTAAGTTTGGAGCTACTCAGAAACTGCTAAGAAGTGTCTATTCGCAATTCTGCTAATCTTTCGTTCGCAATTTTGATAAGCTAAGATTCACTCCCAGTAGGCGGCGGCTTAGCGTGTGCAAAGCTGCTAAAAGCAGCTTGCGAGCGAACAACTCGGAATGACCCCATTGTCCCAGTGAGTACAAATAACAATAGTGATGTGCACTTGACAGTTTGCGGCCCTGTGCCAGAAAGAGAATTGGTGTGTCCCGTCCCCCCCATATATAAATTATGGACAGTGCGCACCTAAATTATATGGGGGCGTGGATTTATGGGGAAGGGACATGGCCACAGAATAGTGTCTTATACACAATACATCACAGAATAGAGCCCCTTATACACGTTGTGCAAGGTACAGCCCCTTACACACATAATGCCCACTGTAGTTGTGCTACTCATACACATAGGGGGTCATTCCGAGTTGATTGCTCGCTAGCTAGTTTTAGCAGCCGTGCAAACGCTATGCCTCCCACTGGGGAGTGTATTTTAGCTTAGCAGAAGTGCGAACTCATGTGCAGCTGAGCTCTACAAAAACAGTTTGTGCAGTTTCAGAGTAGCTCTGAACCTACTCAGCGCTTGCGATCAATTCCTGTTCGGATTTGACGTCATGCACCTGCCCAGCGAACGCCCAGCCACGTCTGCGTTTTCTCAGACACGCTTGCATTTTCTCAGACACGCCTGCATTTTTGCAAACACTCCCTGAAAACGGTCAGTTGACACCCAGTAATGCCCCCTTCCTGTCAATCTTCTTCCGGCCGCCAGTGCGAATGAAAACTTCGCTAGAACCTGAACACAACCACAAAGAGCTTTGTACCCATACATTGCGCGTGCGCATTGCGGGATATACGCATGTGCAGAAATGCCGTTTTTTCACCTGATCGCTGTGCTGCGAAAATCGGCAGCGAGTGATCAACTCGGAATGACCCCCATAATGCCCACTGTAGTTGTGCCGCTTACACACATAATGACCACTGTAGTTGTGTCGCTCATACACATAATGCCCACTTTAGTTGTGCCGCTTACACACATAATGACCACTGTAGTTGTGCTATTTACACACAAAATGACCACTGTAGTTGTGCCGCTTACACACAAAATGACCACTGTAGTTGTGCCACTTACACTTATAATGACCACTGTAGTTGTGCCGCTTACACACATATTAATGGCCACAGTGTATGTGCCCCTTACCCCTGCTCTATAAGCTAGCGGTGGAAACCTGCTACTGCATACAAGAAAAGCAATTACTATAGCTATACAAAGAAATAGAAGATAATATCCAAAAGGGAGCGCTCTTAAAAATTCAATATGCCAACAGCAATTGTCTTAATGATACATAAGCTGTACTCATGAAATACAATAAACACAATTTAAACACTATTAAAATAGCTCTGCATAATAGCACGTAATAAACAGCACACACTAGCAATATAGAAATCCACAGTATGAATGGCGTTCCTGTGGTAGTATCTTTAGTACTTGACAACCAATATATAGAGTCTCAGCATGTAATAAAACTATACATAAACCACACAAGGCTGAATGGAATTAATGTCCCTCTACAGAGAGTGCACTATGCTTCCACCTTCCTGGTTACAACAAGTGAATGCTCACCGCTAAGTCCGTATGTCCAGCTAGGACCATCGGTCATTCTGCTGTGTCCATTGTTAGTGCTGGAGCGGTAGTATATACACAGTTTGCAGGGAGGGAGGGCGCAGCTCTCAATGTGAAGCTGGGGCAGTGTGTTTATGAAGATTCTCCTGTTAGATTAGTTGCTTACTGCTGGATCAGTTGGTCACGTTAGGACCGGCAATGAACATTTTGTATCCGAGTGGTGAGCGGGAGTAGCAGTGTCAGGAGTAGCCCTTAGAGATGCAGCACAGCTCTGGGCTGGATGTTGTAACAAATAGTGCTGGCAGTGATTCTTTGGTTGTCAGGACTGTTAGTTGGTGTGCAGAATGGCTGGCAGGCAATAAAAGCGGGTTCTTTACGCGTTTCTCCGTTACCCCAAAAAACAACGGTTTCATCAGAAGGTTTCATCAGACCTTCTGAAGAAACCGTTGTTTTTTGGGGTAACAAACCTGAATAACCACCTTTATTTTTCTGATTACGATTTTCCAAAAGTGCTGCCCCTAGGCCTCACGTGCCTAATGGGAAATTATATATAATAATAATAAATACATAATATGAGTAAAATAAAGTGATGAAAATATTACTGCACATATTAAACAAATATAGGGCTAGATTTATCAAACCTTGGAGATATATAAAATACCAACTAATCAGCTTCTAACTGCCATGTTGCAGGCTGTGTTTGAAAAATGACAGGAGCCAATTGGTTAGTACTTTATCTCTCTCTACTTTACTTCTATCCAAGTTAAGATACATTTGCCCCATAGTGTACTGCTGAAACTTGAGCTATGAACAGTGTCGGACTGGGGCATGAAGGGCCCACCAGGGAAATGTAATCACAGGGGCCCACTAATGGCGCTGCCATATGCTGGAAGGGGTGTGGCCACATGACCAGAGGGGAGTGGCAAGCCATAAAAGGCACCACCTACCATAGTATATAAAGAAAAACAGCTCTACCTCACTGTCCACTTCAAGCTGTTGTGTATGTGCCTCGGTTACAGCGGGAGAGAACAGTAGTATATGGGCCTGGGTTACACCGGGAGAGAACAGTAGTATGTGTGCCTGGGTTACATCAGGAGAGAGCAGTAGTATATGCGCCTGGGTTACACCGGGAGAGAGCAGTAGTATACGTGCCTAGGTTACACCAGGATAGAGCAGTAGTATGTGTGCCTGGGTTACACCAGGTGAGAGCGGTAGTATACGTGCCTGGGTTACACCGGGATAGAGCGGTAGTATACATGCCTGGGTTACACCAGGAGAGAGCAGTAGTATACGTGCCTGGGTTACCCCGGGAGAGAGCAGTAGTATACGTGCTTGGGTTACACCGGGAGAGAGCAGTAGTATATGTGCCTGGGTTACACTGGGAGAGAGTAGTAGTATACGTGCCTGGGTTATCCCAGGAGAGAACAGTAGTATATGCACCTGAGTTAATCTGGGAGAGAACAGTAGATACACATAATGACTGGAGAATACGGCCAGATACACAAACGTTCCCCAGCAGTGCCAGATACGCATACGCCCCCAGCAGTGCCAGATACATATACGCCCCCAGCAGTGCCAGAAACACATACGCCCTGCCAGTGCCAGTTACACATATGCCCTCACGGTGCAGGATACACATATGTACCCCCAGTGCCAGTTACACAAATGCCTCCACGGTGCAGGATATACATATGTACCCCCAGTGCCAGTTACACAAATGCCCCCACAGTGCAGGATATACATATGTACCCCCAGTGCCAGTTACACAAATGCCCCCACAGTGCAGGATATACACATGCCCCCACAGTGCAGGATATACACAGGCCCCTCAGTGCAGGATATACACATGCCCCCATAGTGCAGGATATATACATGCCCCCACAGTGCAGGATATACATATGCACCACCAGTGCCAGTTACACAAATGCTCCCACAGTGCAGGATATACACATGCCCCCACAGTGCCAGTTACACAAATGCCCCCACAGTGCAGGATATACACATGCCCCCACAATGCCAGTTACACAAATGTCCCCACAGTGCAGGATATACACATGCCCCCACAATGCCAGTTACACAAAATGCCCCCACAGTGCAGGATATACACATGCCCCCACAATGCCAGTTACACAAAATGCACCCACAGTGCAGGATATACATTTGCCCCCACAGTGCCAGTTACACAAATGCCCCCACAGTGCAGGATATACACATGCCCCCACAATGCCAGTTACACAAAATGCCCCCACAGTGCAGGATATACACATGCCCGCACAGTGCAGTATATACAAATGCTCCCACAGTGCAGTATATACACATGCCCCCACAGTGCCAGTTACACAAATGCCCCCACAGTGCAGGATATACACATGCCCCCACAGTGCAGTATATACACATGCCCCCACAGTGCAGGATATACATAACCCCCCCCCCCCAGTGCCAGTTACACAAATGCCCCCACAGTGCAGGATATACACATGCCCCCACAGTGCAGGATATACACATGCCCCCACAGTGCAGTATATACACATGCCCCCACAGTGCAGGATATACATAACCACCCCCTTAGTGCCAGTTACACAAATGACCCCCACAGTGCAGGATATACACATTACTCACCACCGCCGCCCGGGCTCTGCTGCTGCTCCATGTCTTTGGGCCGGGGAGGAGAGCGCAGCTTGTGCTTCTCCTGGCCCTCAGTCCCACTCTGCGTGGGATCTAATTACTGCCGCCGCCCGGGCTCTGCTGCTGCTCCTGTGTCAGGGCGGGGAGGAGAGCGCAGCGTGCGCTTCTCCTTACCCTCACATAGAAGAGGGTGTGGCCAAAAATCAGTGGGGCCTACCGCTGGTTTCACCGGCTCCCCGGCGGCCCAGTCCGACCCTGGCTATGAACAATAAATGTAATGCATCAATAAAAAGTATTGAGGAAATTTACCAAGCCGCAATTTTGGATTGCAAACTGACACATATGGGTATATTTAATTGCTATTGAAACTGCCGTCTTGTCGGAAAGATGGCAGTTTCCGACTGATTTAGGTCGGAAGTGGTTATGACCTATTCAATAGGGGCTGTTTTTTTCCGACAAGTCGGGAATTCTCGACATGTCAGAAAACACGTGGATTGTCGGAATAGCCGTGGATCCACGTGCTTTTGTCGGAAATACAGCCAAATTCAACAGGTTTTGGCCCCGCTTCCGACAGTCTCAATCCGACTTTAAAAAAAGTCGGATTGAGGAGATGAGACGGGGGTGACCCTGTAGAAGCGCAGCTGGATGCGGCTGCCCTTGGTCACCTGCAGCTCCCTGCTCTCTGACAGCCGGGTCTCCTGGTCGCTGCTCACCAGCTTGAAGCCCAGGATGAGGGGCAGCTGCTCTGGGCCCGAGGAGGGGAAACCGGCTTGGGCGGTGCACAGCGCCGGGGTGAGCAGCAGCAGCGCGGGGCGGATGAGGATGCCCGGCCGGCACTGGACTGTGTGGCAGCATGGACGGGACACCGGGAACGGCCAGTGTATTGTCAGATCCTTTCCAACAATGCTTGTCGAAAAGGATCCGACTTGAATTGAATATACCCCTTAAGGTGCGTTTTTCCGAACCAAACAGCAGGATCTACTGTACTGTGATTTAGAGCCACTCAAACAGCATCCAATGTGCGGAGGTTTGTGAGTTCCCAAACTACCTGTGATTTACAGCAAACCACTAGTTTTCACATTAAAGTTCAAACAGCACCTCAAAACTCAGAATGGTTTTTGCATTACTTCTTCAGTTTGTAAAGACCTGCATTCAATATCTTATGCATAAAGGTTTATGAATTTAACTGACAGAGCTTTGACAAACTGTTAATTTGCACATACATAGGCAACCAAAAAGAGAAGAAAAAATATTGGCTACAGAAAAACATTTTTTTCTCACAATTTCTATTGCTCGAGCAGTTGTGTTTCATTTGAATCCTTCTGGAGAATTCTGTTTGTTTAATTAAGAACAATTCAAATAGAAAAAAAAATGATTTTGTAACGCACATAAACATCAAATGTTGTTATGCTTACTATATCAGATATAGTAATACATCTGAATACACTCAGATAATGTATACTATTAGGAACAGAAGAATATTTTTTATACAGCCATGCGATTTCAGCAGTATCACCTTTATCAGAACCACGTCTAGAATTCTGGCCTTTTTTCTGATAGTTTTTTCATGGTTAGACGTGATTTTTGCCACTTAATACATCGTATGATTTGCATTATCTTACACATGTAAAAATCAGGATGCCAATTTTCTAAAATGCAGTGTAATATGTGGTTTGGCCTTTAGTAATTTACATAATTTACAAACCACACTAAGAAATGCCAAAAACTATTGGTAAAATCACACTTTTGTTACTCTCCTCTTAAAATGAACTATATTGATTATTTTTACCAAAGTTACAAAGATAGCTTGATGTCACATTTATATTATTCCAAACCACTTGAATTACTAGCACTTTGGGCCATCATGTCATGTATTTACAATGAAATGTTTATTACCAGAAGACAGTTTTGTGGTCCTCGACAAAATCAAATCATTTATGATCAAAACCAGAGCTTGTGGCTGCCAATAATAAAATATGTAGACAAACGCTGTCTACAGCCACATAACCGAACCTAAGGATGACAGGTAAGCACAATTTACTTAATTTAATATTTTTGTTCTGAATTTCTCACTAAGAAACTTTTGGCCTACGGGTGCCATGAAATACATACTAATACTCTAGGCATCATGATTCAAGAAAGTTTGGGAACCACTGCTCTATGATATAATTCACATTGTCCTGCTGCTGCTTAATTATGCACTGAGTAACATAGAATTGTTAATTTTATTTGCAAGCTGACAATGGTATGAAGGTGTCACCAAAGTGCAGTTTGACCATCTGCCTAGACATGCTGTTAACTTTATACTGTCCAGTGCTATTGCATGAATAACTAAGCCAAATATAATTTTATTCTATAAACCCTGATCATTTCCACAAATCTAGTAACTAGATTGTCAAATTACAATACGTCCAGAAGATGGCGCTGTGGAATTGGAATCACCTGAAAGATGCAGTCCTCCTCCAAATGCATTACTGTTTAACTACACTGTACAAATATATTTAGGATAATATGTATTCTTATTACACATTACCAAGCTCTCAAACAAAGCATTTAATTTAAATGGCACAATTAGATAAGTGTATGACTTTACTTACTGTAGTGCAGTAAAATAATTACATTTTAATGTGCTCATGTATTTATTTATTTTTTTAGGAAAAAGTGTAAATTGCTGCGAGGAATAACAAAAATAAATAAAATACCCGAATGGTATCCACTGAACAGTAGTACACTGGTCATGGATAGTATAAAATAATGTGTCATTTTTCTACTAGAATAATTAGACCTTCACAATAGCATACACAGAACATATACACCGCAATACTGTACAGCATGATCAAAAACAAACAGAGTCCTTGTTTCCTGTTATTCATAATCTATTTCCCTGGGGTATTTGTTTTTTACACTGTAACATGAATTTATCAGGCCAAAACATGTAATGTGGCATGTATCCATGTGCCCTATACTGTGATAGCATCCAATAGAAGCCATGGTGAACCTAAAATGTTGGAAATTGTAGATTTTAAAGCCCTTGCACCAACATTATCTAAGTGCAGGGCTCAGTATTCACTGTCAGCAAGGATGCTGCCTAAAATACCTGGAACACAAGCTCACCATCAAATCATACTACTCCTACTTACCGTTCACAATACAGGTTGAGTCTCCCTTATCCAAAATGCTTGGGACCAGGGGTATTTTGGATATCGGATTTTTCCGTATTTTGGAATAATTGCATACCATAATGAGATATCATGGTGATGGGACCTAAAGCTAAGCACAGAATGCATTTACGTTTCATATACACCTTATACACATAGCCAATATTTTTTATAACTTTGTGCATTAAACAAAGTGTGTTTACATTCACACAATTCATTTATGTTACATATACACCTTATACACACAGCCTGAAGGTCATTTAATACAATATTTTTATTAACTTTGTGCATTAAACAGAGTGTGTGTAAATTCACACAATTCATTTATGTTTCATATACACCTTATACACACAGCCTGAAGGTCATTTAATACAATATCTTTAATAACTTTGTGTATTAAACAAAGTTTGTGTACATTGAGCCATCAGAAAACAAAGGTTTCACTATCTCACTCTCACTCAAAAAAATCCGTATTTCGGAATATTCCATATTTCGGAATATTTGGATATGGGATACTCAACCTGTATTAGGAAGAGATTAGGAAGTGTAGGTGCATATCGCCACCTGGTCTAGGGGTCCCACACTGTACGTCCTGCAAGCATTACAGTTATCTACCTCCAGCCCATCCTTTGCCATATTTCTTAAATAATCATCAGAAATAAGACACCAGTGCCATATTTTCAAAGAATATCAGATTGTTGCTCATGTGAAAAGTCTATGTGGCATATTGCGCATGCACCGACCCTGCTCCCTGCAAACACTTCATGAACATTTTGCTGGATTATGGTTAGATATGAAAATGAGCATGTGCAGAAAGTTTATCTTTAAATTCCTTACTACTTCCTATTTAGCCCATTCTATATAAAAATAAACTGAAAGGTTTCACTATCTCACTCTCACTCAAAAAAGTCCGTATTTCGGAATATTCCGTATTTCGGAATATTTGGATATGGAATACTCAACCTGTACTACGTACAAATTAGGAGACATATATTTATTATATGTATACTAGTAGTGAGGACACTCAACAGTTAAAGTACACCAAATACAGAAGTTTTCTGTAAATCAGTATATAAAAATAATATCAATATAGCTAACAGTAATCAATGTTATTAAGATTAGTACCTGAGTCTGAGTAGGACCCAGCAGTGATGCTAGATGCAGTGGAGCAATTGTTTTCTTCTACGCATGTGTCTGAGTCGCACCGCGCATGTGTCCTACTTATGAGCCTCAGTACTGACGCACAGAGCAGTATTTCTGCATCTACGGATACTGAAAGTGGGCGTTTCAGTCCTTGCACATTCAGACGCACGGATGTAGCGGCTTTAGCCAAAAGTCGCAGATGCAAAACTGGCAAAAGATGCAGAGACTGCAGCCCCTCGGTGTGTTCAAGGTGTTTTTGTATAATTTGTTCAATATAGTATCTATATGTATTTATTAACAGATGGCGAAACCCTTTCTGAAATTTCATTCATCCTCTTAGACAGCTGAATACATTGAGAAATTAGTAGGTTTGCTTTGAGATATTCTGTACATTAAATTGAGCAATTACTGGCAAGAATATTCATTGCACCTAAGTAATGTGTCTGCATTGCATATCACGGACTGATGTTTAGGGAAAGCAAACAAACAGGGAGAGCATGTAGCTAACAATATATATATATATATATATATATATATATATATATAATTTTACTGTGAATTTTGTATTTTGTATAGGATGTTCCGGGGTCTTTCACCAGTGCGATCACTTGTGTTTTGTCACTCTGCAAATCCTGAAGGGTAATCATTATTTAATGTCCTGATTCCTGACCATATAATTTTACATTGATCATTTGTTACTTCTTTTATTCTACAATAATGTATACCAATCGACGTATCTATATATCTACTGCCTTTTATCAGTAATAAAGTCTATGGTATTACATTGAATATGACATAACAAGTTCACATATATAATTTGTAGGCTTGTGATATATTTATTCAATGTTGGAAGCAATCACCTACCATAAACTTGGACTCGGTAAAGATAGGCTAGTTAGTTAAATACAAATGAATTTTTGCTGTTTAGAAAATGTTTTTTTTGTTGTTTTTTTGTTTTTTATAGAACATAGATAGAAATAAAGAAATAGATAGATAGATAGATAGATAGATAGATAGATAGATAGATAGATAGATAGATAGATAGATAGATAAAAACTAACTATATACTGTAGGAAAAATGGCAGCAAATTGTTTTACAATGTGCTACAGCTACGTACAGCTATAAAGGGGACTAAACATAAAAGTAACAATTAAAAAAACACACAGACAATATTTGCTAATATTTCAATTACGATGAGGCAGATGTTTTATGGAACAATGGGCTCCACTGCAGAGACAGGAATGAGAGAAACACATTTATGTGAGAGTCACTTATGTTCAGAGCAATTAGATTTAAAATTTAAAGATTCTAACTAGTTAATTGTGAAATGAAAATAACAAAGGGGGTTATAACAACAGCCTCTAGAGGTGGGGGTTACAATTAAACCAGGTAACGAGACAATAGACAGATGTGTTTTCATTGCACTGTAAGATAAATGCAGTGTTAAATGCCTGACAACTTCCCAGAAGTAATCAGAAAACGTTTACGAGTGCATAAAACCTCAAAGACCAATCCTCGGGTAGTTTTTATAAGCTCAGCATTTAAACGCCTCAATAAATTCTTCTGTCTGCATGCCACCAAAAAAATAAAAAGTTACCAGAAAAACTGCTCAGTTTCTTTTCTGAATCACCAACCAGCACTGGGAATGACCTTTTGCACTTTAAAGCACCAAGACAGTTAACTGTTTGCCTAAGTTTAATAAATAGTGCACAACACAAATAAAATGACAGTATTATAGTGAGAAATTAAAACAGACATAGCACGAAGAATTTAATTACATAGAAATATAGGTGGGGATATGCTGTGAGATATGTGTGTAATGGATTGTTTGATGGGTGATCATGATGTTATTAACAGTTATTTATATAGCACAAACATATTACACAGCACTTTACAAGAGAATATTTAGTTATGTACATCAGTCCCTACCCTAGTGGGACTTCCAATCTATATACCCCATTACATGGACACATATATATTAGGGTTAGTTTATATTTTTACAGAAGCCCATTAACCTACCCGTACAGCAAAACATAAAATATCCACGTAGCTAAGACCCCGGCTGGAACTGAATCCATTACCCCAGTGATTTGAGGTAGGAATGCTGACCACTGTGCCATTGTGTTGCATTAAATATGTGATTAGTTAACTACTACACTGACACTGAGGAGATTAGTGCCTGCCAGCTTGTAGCCAAAAACAATGTTTATAACAACAGTTATCTAGAAAGCAGAGACTTTCAGGGGAAAAAATAAATGTTAAGCTAATTATGATTCATTAACTCAGTGGTTTCCAAACTTTTTTGAATCACGGCGCCCTAGAATATCAGAATTTTTTTTCACGGCACCCCTAGGCCAAAAATTTCTTATTGATAAATTTAGAAAGAAATATTACATTAAGTAGATTGCGTTTATATGTCATCCTTAGGGTCAGTTGTGTAGTGAGGGACAAGATTTGCTTCTGTTTGGCCACATATTTTATGACTGGCAGCTACCAGCACTGGTTTTGCCTATTATATTGACCATGAATAATTTGAATTGGTCCTGGACCACCAACCCAGGGCACCCCTGCAAGTGTCCCGAGGCACCCCAGGGAGCCACGGCACACAGTTTGGGAACCTTTGCATTAACTAATGTAGCAGTTCAATGTGAAATAATAGGCTGCCACAAATGTCTACAGACAGTTCTTTTGTCTCTATTTTTTTTCAACTGTCTACAGATCTAGTGCTCCCTGATTTTAGCTGGATCCCCAAATGTCACTTTGTTATTGTTGTGTATGCCACTGTTCTGATGCCCATGTGTCAGTGTGCCATTGTTCTGATATCCCAGTGTCAGTGTGCCCTTCTTCTGATATCCCAGTGTCAGTGTGCCATTCTTCTGATACCCATGTGTCAGTGCACCTGCCACCATTGTTCTGCTCATATGACTACAGAGAGAAAAAGTATGACACTAGTTTGGGCGCACTCTTATTATTGTTTTCTTTTAAATTATGAACATATGAGAAATAATGACAACTTAGACTTGTACTCTACACCTCATTAGAAAACTAAAGAATAAATATATACTGCACGTATCATCTGTATGACAGTGGTATCAGGGAGGAACATCTATGAATGTATATAGGATGGTGTATGGAATGTTCAGATCCTTAATTATGCCTGGATAATTGCATCATCATCACATATATAGATATCATCACATATAGTGTGTGGGCTCTCTCATTCACTAATCCTACCCCATCCAGGGTTGCATTAATACAAACCAAGTTTGTACAGATCCTTGGCAGACGGAGGTTGCTTGTGATGTAGCCATCCTCCATTATGCAATTATCCAGGCATAATTAAGGATCTGAACATTCCATACACCATCCTATATACATTCATAGATGTTCCTCCCTGATACCACTGTCATACAGATGATACGTGCAGTATATATTTATTCTTTAGTTTTCTAATGAGGTGTAGAGTACAAGTCTAAGTTGTCATTATTTCTCATATGTTCATAATTTAAAAGAAAACAATAATAAGAGTGCGCCCAAACTAGTGTCATACTTTTTCTCTCTGTAGTCATATGTGTACTTCGTTTTTATGACCCTGGGCGCACCGCCATACGGACAGATAGGGATCTCCAATTTATGATCGTCCATCTCTGGCTCTTACTTAATTCTCTGTATTTTTGAATCTAGTTCGGTGCAAGATCAACAACCTGTGTTCCTACCATTGTTCTGCTACCCAGGTGTCAGTGTGCCATTGTTCTTCTACCC
Source organism: Pseudophryne corroboree (assembly GCF_028390025.1). Classification (NCBI taxonomy): domain Eukaryota; kingdom Metazoa; phylum Chordata; class Amphibia; order Anura; family Myobatrachidae; genus Pseudophryne; species Pseudophryne corroboree. The sequence continues at coordinate 689,293,421 of NC_086448.1, forward strand.
AATTGTCAGTGCGCCATTATTCTGATATCCCAGTGTCAGTATGCCACTGTTTTGATACCCATATGTCAGTGTGCCATTGTTCTGATATCCTTGTGTCAGTATGCCATTCTTCTGATATCCCGGTGTCAGTGTACCATTCTTCTGATATCCCGGTGTCAGTGTACCATTCTTCTGATACCCATGTGTAAGTGTGTCATTGTTCTGATATCCCAGTATCAGTGTGCAATTCTTCTGATACCCATGTGTCAGTGTGCCATTCTTCTGATACCCATGTGTCAGTGTGCCATTCTTCTGATATCCCAGTGTCAGTGTGCCATTGTTCTTCTTCCCATGTGTCAGTGTGCCATTGTTCTGATATCCCAGTGTCAGTGTCCCATTGTTCTGCTACCCAAGTGTCAGTGTGCCATTGTTCTAACACCCGTGTGTCAATGTGCCATTGTTCTGCTACCCAAGTGTCAGTGTGCCATTGTTCTAACACCCGTGTGTCAATGTGCCATTGTTATGCTACCCAAGTGTCAATGTGCCATTGTTCTGATATCCCAGTGTCAGTGCACCATTGTTCTAACACCCATGTGTCAGTGTGCCATTGTTCTGCTACCCAAGTGTCAGTGTGCCATTGTTCTGATATCCCAGTGTCAGTGTGTCATTGTTCTGATGTCTCATTGTCAGTGCGCCATTGTTCTTTCGCCCATGTGTCAATGTGCCATTGTTCTGCTACCCAAGTGTCATTGTGCCATTGTTATGATATCCCCAATGTCAGTGTGCCATTGTTCTGATATCCCATTCTCAGTGCCTTCATTGTTCTAACACCCATGTGTCAGTGTGCCATTGTTCTGATATCCCAGTGTCAGTGTGCCATTGTTCTGATATCCCATGTGTCAGTGTGCCATTGTTCTGATATCCTAGTGTCAGTGTGCCATTGTTCTGATATCCCAGTGTCAGTGTGCGATTGTTCTTATATCCCCATAGCCTAATACATAGATAGCCATTGTTCTACTACCCATGTTTCAGTGTGCCATTGTTCTGATATCCCAGTGTCAGTGTGCCAATGTTCTGCTACCTAAGTGTCAGTGCGCCATTGTTCATATATTCCAGTGTCAGTGTGCCATTGTTCTGCTACCCAAGTGTCAGTGTGCCATTGATCTTACATCACCAGTGTCAGTGTGCCATTGTTCTGATATCCCATTCTCAGTGCCTTCATTGTTCTAACACCCATGTGTCAGTGTGCCATTGTTCTGATATCCCAGTGTCAGTGTGCCATTGTTCTGATATCCCAGTGTCAGTGTGCCATTGTTCTGATATCCCAGTGTCAGTGTGCCATTGTTCTGATATCCCAGTGTCAGTGTGCCATTGTTCTGATATCCCAGTGTCAGTGTGCCATTGTTCTTATATCCCCATAGCCTAATACACAGATAGCCATTGTTCTACTACCCATGTGTCAGTGTGCCATTGTTCATATATTCCAGTGTCAGTGTGCCATTGTTCTGCTACCCAAGTGTCAGTGTGCCATTGTTCTTACATCACCAGTGTCAGTGTGTCATGGTTCTAATACCTCCAGTGTCAGTGTGCCATTGTTCTTACATCCCCAGTGTCAATGTGCCATTGTTCTAATACCTCCAGTGTCAGTGTGCTGTTGTTCATATATCCCAGTGTCAGTGTGCCATTGTTCTTATATCCCCATAGTATAATACATAGATAGCCATTGTTCTAATATCCCAGTGTCAGTGTGCCATTGTTCTGATATCCCAGTGTCAGTGTGCCATTGTTCTGCTACCCAAGTGTCAGTGCGCCATTGTTCTGATATCCCAGTGTCAGTGTGCCATTGTTCTGATATCCCCAGTGTCAGTGTGCCATTGTTCATATATTCCAGTGTCAGTGTGCCATTATTCTGCTTCCCAAGTGTCAGTGTGCCATTGTTCATATATTCCAGTGTCAGTGTGCCATTGTTCTGCTACCCAAGTGTCAGTGTGCCATTGTTCTTACATCACCAGTGTCAGTGTGTCATGGTTCTAATACCTCCAGTGTCAGTGTGCCATTGTTCTTACATCCCCAGTGTCAATGTGCCATTGTTCAAATACCTCCAGTGTCAGTGTGCTGTTGTTCATATATCCCAGTGTCAGTGTGCCATTGTTCTTATATCCCCATAGTATAATACATAGATAGCCATTGTTCTAATATCCCAGTGTCAGTGTGCCATTGTTCTGATATCCCAGTGTCAGTGTGCCATTGTTCTGCTACCCAAGTGTCAGTGCGCCATTGTTCTGATATCCCAGTGTCAGTGTGCCATTGTTCTGATATCCCCAGTGTCAGTGTGCCATTGTTCATATATTCCAGTGTCAGTGTGCCATTATTCTGCTTCCCAAGTGTCAGTGTGCCATTGTTCTTGCATCACCAGTGTCAGCGTGCCATTGTTCTGCTACCCAAGTGTCAGTGTGCCATTGTTCTTACATCCCCAGTGTCAGTGTGCCATTGTTCTAATACCTCCAGTGTCAGTGTGCCATTGTTCTTACATCCCCAGTGTCAATGTGCCATTGTTCATATATCCCAGTGTCAGTGTGCCATTGTTCTTATATCCCCATAGCCTAATACATATATAGCCATTGTTCTGATACCCATGTGTCAGTGTGCCATTGTTCTGATATCCCAGTGTCAGTGTGCCATTGTTCTGATATCCCAGTGTCAGTGTGCCATTGTTCTGCTACCCAAGTGTCAGTGCGCCATTGTTCTGATATCCCAGTGTCAGTGTGACATTGTTCTGATATCCCCAGTGTCAATGTGCCATTGTTCTGCTACCCAAGTGTCAGTGTGCCATTGTTCTTACATCACCAGTGTCAGTGTGCCATTGTTCTAATACCTCCAGTGTCAGTGTGCCATTGTTCTTACATCCCCAGTGTCAATGTGCCATTGTTCTAATACCTCCAGTGTCAGTGTGCTATTGTTCATATGTCCCAGTGTCAGTGTGCCATTGTTCTGCTACCCAAGTGTCAGTGTGCCATTGTTCTTACATCCCCAGTGTCAGTGTGCCATTGTTCTAATACCTCCAGTGTCAGTGTGCCATTGTTCTGATACTTCCAGTGTCAGTAATATTTGGGAGGACAGGAATTGAGACAGTGTATGTATGACCTTGCATCACCGCGTGTGGCCTCACATCATGGGCGCATGTCATTCCCATTCTCATTACACTGGGGTGCATCCAGCACTTCCCAAGCTGAAAGGCTGCCCCCAATCTCTCTCTACTGTTTGGATGCTGCATGCATGTGCATGGCATCCATTCACCACTGCTCCAGGTTGAGAGAGAGACCTCCCAATATTTCTCTCCCACGGAACACGGTGGCCTGTGGGTGAGACAGCAAGCCAGTTCCCAAAAAACGTGTCTCTCTGTCCTACAGTATAAACTGTATCTGGCCACCTTTTCTGCAAGAAGCATTAACTGTTGTGGCATGGCTCGGTAGATTTCCATATAGCCTTTATAGTGTGCAAGAAGATACAAATGTATGTACTGCTACATTGCTGCCCTGTACACTGTAACAGGTTGTATTCTGAAGTTGCTACTGTCTTTATAGAAATGACTATATAATCTTTTAGGTGCTGAATTACATATCCCATCAAACAGGTTATAGTCACTGATGTTAATGAGAATTGTAGTTCAACTGAGCAGCCAGAGTTACTAAACAATATGACTGCATACATACAACGCACAGCATACTGTATGAGTGTCACTAATTTCCATTTTCAGCAAAGACAACGGCTTCAGATGAGTGGCAGTGGCCACTAAAGTAAAAGGCGAATTCGGATTTTCATTATGGACATAAATGGAAGGTAAACCTCATCAACAAAAGCTATAAAGACTTGAATGAGGAGAAATGATAATAGACATGTAAGTCCTACTGTAGCATGATATAATGGCCCTTATGTATTGTCTATGTGTATAAATTGTGTATAGTCATTCAGGCTCCGTATCAGACAACTGTCTATTACAGATCTGGGCACGTTTCAATAGCAGCAGTACATTATTCATCTAGACAACTAAAGCCTCATTTTTTATTCTCCGTTAAAATGATGAAATGTTTCTAATTTTGCATTGCCTAATGACACATTCATCTCCTCACAGAAGTGAACAGGGAGCAGGTAATTGCTGAATGAATAAAGCCCTTTACACTAAGCCCTCCAAACCAAGCAGAGGATGCAGCATATCTGTACTGCAGAAAAGCAACATCAAAGGCTCACTGAACCAGGACACGCAGCCAATGCTTAGATGATATTTTTTTCACAATAAAAGTGATTGCCATCTAAAAGTGATATAATTACTTTCTGGGCACTGTGCTGATAGGATGTCCATATAATACGCTTCTGCAAAGAGGCTTGATTGCTAACACATCAAAATGGGTTTGGGCTTGCTAATTGGAGAACAGTAACCCTACAACACTGTCAAATATCATCCCTTTGGTAGCAAGTTGAGAGAAATCAAAGGGACATTTGTAAATATGGATTTGAACCTATGGCTCCTGTACAGATAAACAAAACAAAGGAGGGGGCTTGTTCTCACTGAAGGTGGATTATGCCTTAAATTATATTCTTTTTATAGATTACAGATTGCATATCATTCTAGTGAAGGGGTGCACTGCTGAATATTATGCATACTGGAACTGAAAAAGAGTGATCAGTATACAGTATCTATCTATCTATCTATCTATCTATCTATCTATCTGTCTATCAAACTCTCACACCCCACCAGAAGAGGCCAGCGCAGGGCACAGAAGTCCTGGCAGCGGAGCTTGTGCCATGTCCAGTAAATGCCTGCAACAGAGCTGGACTCGGAAGAGTGGGTGCACATTAGTACCACACAGTGACTATCTATGAGAGGCTCCTGTCACTCTGAGACCGGACCCACATCGCCTACAGCTCGTTGCCTTACTTGCCCAAGATGGCTTACATCCCTTCTGGGCACTAAGCTGCGTATTCTTGGGGCCCCTCTGATCCTTGGGGCCCAGTACAGGTGTCCCCTTTGATCCCCCCTGTCACTGGCCCTGCATATATCTGTATTATTGGCTCACATATTTGTCTCATAACTCTCAATCTGTCAGTTTCATTATCTATCTATCTATCTATCTATCTATCTATCTATCTATCTATTTACCTACCCATATCGTGTTAGGACTGACATAGTGTTAGGACTGTCTGTCTATCTATCTATCTATCTATCTATCTATCTATCTATCTATCTATCTATCTATCTATCTATCTATCTATCTTATCTATCTATCTATCTATCTATCTATCTATCTATCTATCTATCTATCTTATCTATCTATCTATCTGTCTATCTATCTATCTATCTATCTATCTATCTCATAGCTAGATAGATAGATAGATAGATAGATAGATAGATAGATAGATAGATAGATAGATAGATAGATAGATAGATAGATAGATAGATAGATAGACAACAAATACAGCTAGGTGTCATTTTGCACCTTGGCAAAACCATGTTGTGCTGCAAAGGCTATAAGTTTGTAAATGCATGGAAATATTTAGAGTTAGCTCACCTGTAATGCAGTGCTAGTACACACCTGGCAATTATGTGTGTGCTACATGCAAACACAGGTAGTATTTTCCTACATGCAATGAAACTGCATTTCCATTTCTTGCATTGGAACGTGGTTTGTCTGATGCACAGTTTAACCGTTAGCCTGGTTTTCTCCTAAATCTAAGTGAGGCCCATGACATCTAAACTGAAGGAAACACCTACTTACCCAAACTTATTATAATTACTAAGTCAGGCAGTAATGCAAAAATACCAATTTCTATGCTGTTTTTTGTTGCTGTATCTTCCCACTGTGCAAACAATAATGGAAAAAAAAACGGTTTCATTTAATAATGAGAAACTACTACCCTCTACAGCCAGGGTCTAGTCTGATTTATTACTATATTTACTCCTCTGCATGCTAGCAACGTGTAGTGTATATTCACACTAGCGGTGACTGAGCAGGTACTGTACATGTTGTCTTAAGCACAGAGGTCTGTAAGGCACCCAGCTGATTTTTTTTTTCTTTTTTCCACCATTGAATAGCAGGTCCTGTGGCAAACCTCATTTGTGAATCTATTACAGAGATTAATAGATTATTTCTTCTTTTTCAACCAATTCTCAGTTGGGAAATTTAACCATATGGTACGGAGAGAATTAGAATTTCATCACATTAGAGCAAAATGTAATGAAAGGAGTCCAACACCTGGGGCCAACACTGAAAGACACAATTAAAAGCTTTTTAATGCAACCAGGAAAAAAAAAATCATTGCCTTCAGTGATTCTGCCACATAATAATGATTTACTGACGTGTTGGGAAATATTGTTTTTGCAGATGTCACGGGAACAAGATCCTGTCACTAACTACTATGTGGGTGCCTATAGTTAATTAAATAAGCCCACACTACAGTATAAGATACAGCAGTAGCAGACAACATAGAAATGTTCTACATACGATGGAGTACAAGAGTCCCTGTCAGGAGACTGTGTGAATGCATTTAGTGCAAAGGTTCCAAAGATGTTAGTAAATCTTCACTGATACTGCAGATTATGCAAAATGAGTACAGCTCTAAACATTTTGCAAACTTGTAAGTGATAATTACAATACTTTCAGCTATACTGGCAACATACTGTATATCCTACACTGACCTTCCACACGGTGATAACGCAGAGATATTAGGCTATACAGTAAGCTCTATACTGCAGTATGTGTAGTCTCAATATGACCATTATACCTGATAAAAATGTAATCAAACTTAATAATTATCATACATGTTAATCAAAAGGGCTGTATTAACCTAAGGCTGGGCCCCTAGGTTTTCAGGTATTTTGGGCCCCCTCTGGCACTTCAGTCTTTCACCCCACTACAGCTGACATATGGAAAGCAGAGTTTATGCCACCATTTACACTTTTGTTATTCGCACGGACACAGATACCAAGTTGTTAAAAAGTCTGCTGACCTCTTTTCTCACAGCGCAATCGTTTTTTTCTCTTTGTGCTAGTGGTTCGTTGTCTTTCCTGCCCTGACCCCCATTGTCTCATAACAAACCTCAGCTACCTACGAGTGTGCCTTGCTACAGCGCAGAGTGCCTTTAACCACTGGAGCCCTAGAGCACAGGCAACAGTGACTCAGCAAAAAAAACTGATAAGCCCCTGCTCCCTGCAGGACCCTTAGGCTTCAGCCTAGTCAGCCTTATGGATAATATGGCCCTGTTGATCAATCATTATGTAACTGAGATGATGCCTTGTTTTCTCTCAAATAACATACTCTATATTTTCCTATACAATGGCATTACTGAATTGGTCATCTTTAATTAAATGACAACTTGGAACTAAAATACAACAAATATTAATAACTCCCATAAATCTATGTCAAAGTTGCCATACTGTGACAGGCTAGAGATATTATACTGTCTACTTACGTTAACAGTTAACTACCCGTTATTATTCTCTGTTATCAGCCACTTACAGTAGGTGGCCAAATAAGGCTGTGCGAAGCATTGCTTAATAGGATCAATGATCGTGTAGCAATTGCAATGATATATACTATATCGTTTAATCTGGATAGCTCTGGAAATTAAACTTCTAGTGCATATATATATATATATATATATATATATACACTAGAAGTTTAATCCTAGTGGTAAGATCCTAGTGGTGGCTCCCAGGTAAGCTAGCCCTCTGTCTGGATGCGTTTTTGTATGAGCCTTTATAGTGAGGCCTTACTGTAGGCAAATCACATGGCCATATGTGGGCACTGCTATTATGTAGTGTTAGGACTGCTGATATCAGAGAAGTCTTGACGCAGCTCAGCTGCTAAACATGTCTTTGCAAACGCATGTGTCCAATTTCTCTGAAATTCTATTACCAGATAGGTTCAGGTATTGTTACAGGTAATTGTCAGTGTGCTGGGGGGATACCAGGGGAGGAAAAAGCACCCCTCCCCCTCTCTGTTTGTTTGTGATCCCTCCCCTTTTTTAGCACCTGATATCTAATTATCTCCAGGAATGATTGAGCAGTTTGTCTATATATAGTGTGTGTGTGTGTGTGTGTGTGTGTGTGTGTGTGTGTGTGTATACACACACACATACATATACATGATGCATGTATACAAGTGTGTTGTCTTACAGCTCTTTAACAGAAAATTGTGTTTTGGGTTTAGTGTAAATACCATTTATCTTTTCGATATAAGTGTATCTCATTACCTGCAGGAGGCAGAATTTATTGACTTGTGTTCACAAAGTATTTAAGGAGCATGCCATTCCTCTGTTTTAGAATAAATGATTTTCCTTCCAACAAACTGGTTCAGTCTCTGTAACCAGACAGCTAGCAGCCATGTGATATTTACCTGAAAGCAGCCAGTGCTAACCCTATAACTTACTCCCCAGAACAAGTTTCAGTTCCAGTACAATATTGTGGGTTCCCTCATAAAACTGGGGAAAGAATCCTCACTCATCATAATGGACAGTCAGAGAGTGCTAGGGTGGATTGTTGGCAAACTTCATTGCTTTTAAAGTCATCCAGTGCTATGTTTTATGTAACACTGGACAAGCCTGCTCATATCTCACCATAAAAAGAGGAATAAGTAGTTTGGCTGATAGGCTCCAGAGGAAGTCAGATGAAGATGTAGACCCCATAAAGCAGAGATGGGGGAGAGCTGCCTCTATATAACTTCACCTGATGATGATGCAGTGACACATACAGTGCATTGTTTGGGGCTGACAGCCCTGGTGGAAGTGTGCGGGGACATTTGTGGTGCGTTTTGCAGAAGGAGGCACAGGAACAACCTTATATCTGAGTGGGGGGTTTCTTTTTTACTGTGCTCATTGATGAGTGAAAGTCGCCACACATGTCAGGCTAAAGGCAGTTGTTGGGTTACTAACAGGACACAGCGTCTTGCAAACATATGCGCTAAGCTGTGTCTACAGATGGCAGAGAGAAGAATGGGGCAGGCGCCTGGTATAAAGCTCTAGCTGCTGCCATCAGAGCAGGGGAATGAGAGTCCTCAGACTCCGGGCAAGCTAGCGCCTGCGACTGTCTCTTACCGCTTTAATCCTATTAATTACAACGTTAACCTGATTGGGTAGAGAGCTGTGTCCCAACAGGCGACTCTTCTCCATAATAACCTACTCAGAGATAATGATGTAGAAGACTCCCCCGTCTGTGGCTGCCGCTGCTGGGTGGCTCCGGAGATCTCTTCAAGGTGAATCCAAGCAAGATAAGCGGCGCTCCACGCTGAGGATGCCCGAGCAGCGGGCGCTGCTTCTACGCTGCTAGAGGGGAACAGAGCGCAAAGTGCACCGGAGCTGCGCGCAAGAGACTTTCATTGCGCAACAAAAGTCGGGACAGCCCTATTTGGGGGAGCGGTGCATGGTTTCTCCTGTGACAGCCTGACAGCAGCAGCGAAGGAGGAGAAGTTAGAGGCGAGTGAGGAGCACACAGGCGGCAGGGGAGATGGAGAGGGCGCTGAACCTGGCAGAAGAGGACCTGTTCCACAAGAGCCTCAGCGCCTCGGCCAAGAGGATGGAGTCCGCCTTCCGCTCCCCGCAGGGTCTAGACCTGTCCCAGCAGGGGGAGCGCTCCCCGCTGCACTGCTACGACGGGCCGGACCCCTCCGACCTCCTGCGGCACCACCACCACCAGCCCCCCGCCGGCGCGCTGGGACCTGTCGGAGGAGTGGTGGGGAACGCAGGGGAATCCCTGGCTCTTGCGGCCGCCAGCATGTGCGCCAAGTATGGGGACGCCTCCGGCCGCCGGGTGTCCATGGCGGAGAGCAGCGGGGGAGAGGACCAGAGCCCAGACGATGACAGCGACGGGCGCTGCGAGCTGGTGCTCAGGGCGGGGAGCTCCCAGCCCGGCATGAAGTCCGATGCGCCCGGCGTGCCGGGGACCGGCAAGAAGTCCAAGGAGCAGCGAGCCCTGCGGCTGAACATCAACGCCCGGGAGCGGAGGCGCATGCACGACCTGAACGACGCCCTGGACGAGCTGCGGGCGGTCATCCCCTACGCGCACAGCCCCTCGGTGCGCAAACTCTCCAAGATCGCCACCCTGCTCCTGGCCAAGAACTACATCCTCATGCAGGCGCAGGCGCTGGAGGAGATGCGCAGGCTGGTGGCGTACCTCAACCAGGGCCAGGCGATCTCCGCCGCCTCCATCCCCAACTCCGCTGCCGCCGCCGCCGCGGCCGCTGCTGTCGCCCTGCACCCTGCACTCGGAGCCTACGAGCAGGCGGCAGCCACCGCTGCCTACCCCTTCAGCACCGGGCTCCAGGCGGCCAGCTCCTGCCCGGACAAATGTGCCCTATTCAGCAGCGTCTCCTCCAGCCTGTGCAAGCAGTGCACCGATAAGCCTTAGCAGCCCCGCACCACTACAGCACCTGACACCTGCTGCTCTGCACCAGCTAGGGGACCATTACCTGGGCTGTCCCATTAGTCATTGGAAAGAACTTGCTCCATGCAGGCAACCTCTGGCTTCTCAACATCGTTGATTTTTTTTAGATTTTTTTTTTACTGTCCTGTTTTATTGGTTATTGTTTTACTTTATTTTTTGTTGTTGTTTCTTTCACTACTGATGGACTGATCAGCACCCAGACCTCAGCGAAGTCTGACATGATGAGTCCCATGTTCTTCTAGGTTCCTGTGACCAAACGACATCAGTCTGTGTGGAATGAATTTATCATTATTTATGTTACAAAACGCTGCTCTCTCTCTTCTTCTTCTTTTTTTTTTTTTTAAACTAAGTGATAATAATATTAGATATCCCTTATTCACTTAAGACTTAAGTTCTGACAACAATCAGAATAAATAAATAAATAAAAGGGCACTTGAATTTGATAAATGACTCTGAGCCAGGAAAACACTTGAAATATATATAGACTTATTTAATTAAAAAAAGAAAACAAAAAAAAAAGGACGTAACATTGCAAGAATATAAATCATTTGTATTTTTTATTGTGTCTGAACTT